>NW_007730391.1:42945-85231 GCF_000696425.1 Galeopterus variegatus
GGCAGGTGAGAGGCGCGGGGCTCGGGGAGCGCGAGGGGCAGCGGGGGGACCGAGGGCCGGGCGCTCCGGGGCCGCGCGGGTCCTGCCCCGGACGGCGGCAGCTCCCTTCCCCGGCCGGATGAGACCGGCACCTCTCACTGTCGGAGGCGGGGTGGACGGAGAGTGTGGCCTTTCCCTCGTCCTCCTCGCTTTCGGGTCGGGCCCGAGGGAATTCAAACCAGTGTCTACCTGCGAGTGGCCCTGGAGCCGAAACCCCAAAATTGCCGTGCACACTCGATCCCGGAGCTGCCGGCTTGAAACTTGTGGCCCGGGCGATTACTTATCTCTGGGTGAGTCAGAGGCCGGCTCGGTGGACCATGATCGCGCCGGATGGGTTTGCCTGCGCCGCCGCAACCAGGTCACACCACGTGCTGGCAGCGGGTCGAGTCTTGTCTCCTGCCCCGTGGACTTCGGACCTGTGGCCTTCTCCCTCCTCCCACCCCGCAGTTCACCGGTTTTCTGTAGGACGTTAGTTTGTGAGAGACACCCCCCCCTCCCTGAAAGAGAAGTCGGAATATAACAGTCCAAAAGCACTTCATTTGAACTGAGAATCATTTCTGGGCCTGTCATTACTTTTATGACCTTGTGTTTTGGGGTGAAGAAAAACGTCACGGATCAGACATTTGGCCCATAAATGAAAGTGGACAAGGGTAGATCCACACCCCTTCCCTCTTTCTGGAGCGGCTTTTCAATCAAACATAATAGAGAGGCAATTCTTTGGCCTTTGGTTCCAACTGGGTAACCCCAGTTATCTGAAAACAAGAGGGAAGAACAAACCTAGAGGAAGACAACAAAAGGGAGATAGAGAAGTGAGGAAAATTCAGATGAGAGCTGTTCGTCAAGAGCCTCTTTACAAAGTGGAACGTAGTGACTATTCCATCAGGCCATGGAGAAGCCCTTCTGTGTGGCTTCCATAACCACCATGAGGAAGTTGGGAAATTAAAGAAGGTAATTGGTTTGGGGGAACAAATAGAGGGTAGAAAATGGAATGAAAGGAATGAACTTGAGCAGAACCTGAAGGAATAGTCAATTTGGTGCTCTTGGTAGAATTTTGTAACGTTAAAAATATTTCCCTATGCCCATCACTATAGGACTTTTCATCAAAATAAGGCATTTGGCTGTCTACATGAACACCGATTGTTTTGAAAATAATTTTTTATATATAATAATGTTTTGTTCAGTGTAAACCCGAAACTAGTGAAATAATGAGTAATTGCTGGGTATGAGTAAATATTTCTTGCAAGAATACAAAGAACTTTACAAAAAATGTATGTCCATTGAATTATTGATTTAAACAGTGTAGGCTACCTTGGATTCCTATTGCCTTCAGCAAAAAACCTCACTCTCACAAGGGACTGTACTGTGAAGAGTTGTATTGGAGTTCAGACTAGATGTGATCCAGATGTATGTTTATCATTTAGTTTGCAGTATGTGCGTTTATTCCAAGACATTTTGTAACTTGTTTTTACCAGTTCCATAATTTCCCAAGGCTGGCCAAGGCTTTTCTAGGTTCTGTGATAATATTATGCTGAGACTTGACATTGTGTACTTTTTGCACTCAGAAATTGGTGTTTGCAGTTTTCTTTTCTTTTTTCTTTTTTTTTATTGTAGTGAAACTTACATAACAAGTGAGAGGACAGCAATATTATGGAGTGGGTAGAAGGTTAAACTTGAAATTTTTGGTTTTCTTCTGGAATAAATTGTTTAATAGTTTACATTTTTTACAAGCTGTGCTTCTTTTCCCTCTCATTAGTTAACATGTTCTTCAGACACTATTGCATTCCTTACCAAGCTTGGGCATTGGTTAGTTATGTCTTGTGCTAGACGTTGCTCTCTTCCAAGTGAGAATACAAACTGACCCAGAGGCTTAATGTTTCTTCTGCTGCTGCTCTCTGATCTTTCACTTGTCCTGTTCTCAGTGCTTCCTCCTTCCCCCACCACTTTACAATCTAAAGATTTTCCTTTTCTTTGGTCTCACATAACTTGATACCATAAACCTGGTACTTGAGGGAGTATGTGAACTCTAATATCTCTCCCTGCTAAAATTTAGGTATGATTGTGTAAGTGCATCTATTTATTTTTGCAACATACATACAGAAGAGCATATAAAATTTGTAAATTATAAAGTGAAAACTCTTGTAACCCATACCCAAGTTAAGAAATAGAATATTATGAGTTCCTTAGAAGCAAACTCTCACCCTTCCCAGACATAGCCTTCTCCCTCCCCTAGAGGTAACTTTTTGCTTTTAACCTTTGCGATTATTATTTCCTTTCTTTTCTGTACAATTTTATTATACACATATGCATAAATACACAGTATTGTGTAGTTCTACGTATTTTTTTTTTTCCTTTTTGTCTTTTTTCGTGACCGGCAATGGATCGCAACCCTCACTGTCGTCTATTTTTTTTTTCCTTTTTGTCTTTTTTCGTGACCGGCAATGGATCGCAACCCTCACTGTCGCTGGTGTTAATGTTTTGTCTTCATTTTATTTTTATTTATTTATTTATTATTTTTTCCTTTTTTTTGTCTTTTTTCGTGACCGGCAATGGATCGCAACCCTCACTGTCGCTACCGGACGGATCGCAACCCTCGGTGTTGCGCCCGCACCTTGCTCAGCCAGTGAGCGGCCAGTCTGTATGTGGGATCCGAACCCTCGGCGGGAGTGCCGCCGCGCTCCCAAGCGGTGCACTGTAGCAGTGCGCCACCGGGCTGGCCCTAGTTCTACCTATTTTACAAGTACATATAAACAGAATCATCCTGTATGTATTCTTTAGTGCCGTGTCCTATTTTTTTTTTTTTTTTTTTGAGATGACCATTGTTTTTATTAAACCAGCAGAAAACAGGTAATGACTTGAGATTATGAAATGACTGGAATGAATTCTTCCCATTCAAAAGCAAAGAGCCCCAGGCAGGATTTGATCACAGAAGGACAGTCTTTGTACTACATCTGTAGGAAATAAATGTGTTTTTTAAATGATGTTAAGAAATTCAGGTTTGGGTAATCATGATTTCTTCTTCCACTGTAAGATGATAATTGATTTGGTGCTTACCTTCTACATGAAACTTATGTTTTTCCAGCTTAACAAAATATCTTTGACATGACACTAAAATATATGAAAAGCCCAGTTGACGTTTTGCAGAATTACAGGAGCAACCAAGTGCCGAAGGTCAGTTTAGTGAAGGTTAATTCTATAGAAGGTCATGATTCATGAGATTAGTTTATGAGCAACATAGGAAAGGTGAGTAGAGAGCAGAGAGGATACCATTGAGTTTTATGCACTGATGCTAATGTGTTGTGAATCTGATACCATGTGAAATATTTACTGTTGATGGTGGTATCCAAGGTCCTTATTGCAAGACCTGACATAGATTGGTAATATAAAAGCTAGAAAGAACACCTGAATTCTTGGAGTGTTCTACTAATCCGTTGAGTGTCAATCACAAATAAGGAAGAGAAGATGTGGGTATACTAATTCAGTGGTTCTCAAACTTTTGCTGCATGCATCAGAATCACCTGAAGGGGTTATACAAACAGATTGCTGGGTGCCATCTCTGTAGTGTCTGATTCAGTTGGTCTGAAGTGGTGCCTGTGAATTTTCATTTTTAGTATGTTCCCATGTGGCATTGATGCTGCTATTTCAAAAAGGTATTGCTCTTTGCAAACTCCATGTAATTAAGAGCAAAATCACACCCCAACAGAGTTGTGAATTCTAAGAAATACTTCCTTTGGCTAATCTGTTGTCATTTCCAGATCAGATGAGAAACCATGAGATAAGCATGGAGATCTCCAAAAGGAGCATGTAGGACTTAGTTTCCATTGTGGGTTTCCTCAGTAGTTTAAGGATTTCATGGTTGATTTATACAGCCTAGCATTTACAATTGACTTCATTCTTTGTTCTTGATTTTCTTCTTTGTGTCAGACTGATTGACTGTTCTTCATCCCTATCTGCACAACTAAGTTCGATGTTAATGTTACTGTGCTAGTGCTTGTTAGTGCTAGTCAAGGGCAAGATATGAAGGGTAAGGGGAGAATAGGCAGAAGACAGGGTGACCAACTCTTCCCTGTTTTCCTGAGACTGTCCCAGCTTTTTTTTTTTTTTTTTTTGTTTTTCCGTGCCCAGAAAGGGGATCGCAACCCTTGGACACCCGCAACACGCTCAGCCAGTGAGCGCACCGGTCATCCCTATATAGGATCCGAACCCACGGTGGGAGCGCTATCATCCCTATATAGGATCCGAACCCACGGTGGGAGCGCTATCATCCCTATATAGGATCCGAACCCACGGTGGGAGCGCTATCATCCCTATATAGGATCCGAACCCACGGTGGGAGCGCTATCATCCCTATATAGGATCCGAACCCACGGTGGGAGCGCTATCATCCCTATATAGGATCCGAACCCACGGTGGGAGCGCTACTGCGCTCCCAGCGCCACACTCTCCCGAGTGCGCCGCAGGGTCGGCCCTCAGCTTTTAAAACTGCAAGTTCCTCATCCTACTAAGCAAATCAGGATGGACAGTCACTCTAGTGGAAGGACAGCTTGCCAGTGACCTTGGGAGATGGAGAGAAGGGAGGATAAATGCTACTGATAATGTTATTTATACTAACATCATCACTGCTTCAGACCAAATGCCATGTTTTTCTCACTCAACTTTCTTTGTGAGATTTATTCATATTGTTACTTATAGTTTATTTTCATTGTATACCATACTTTTTGTCCTTTTTTAAAAAAAAATTACTGATTTGTTGGAGTTTTTTATCCAGGAATCTCAACTTTTGTTGGTTATATGTGTTGCAAGTATCTTCTTCCACTCTGTGGCTTATTTTTTCATTTTCTTCATGGTTTCTTTTGATGTGGAAATTCTTCATTTTAATGTAGATGAATTTACGAATCTTTTCCTTTGTAATTTGTATCCCCCTCCACCCTTAGTTAGGAACACCGTCCCTACCCCAAAGTCATAAAAATATTCTTCTATATCTTCTTTATTGTCTCCTAAAAGTTTTGTGGTTTTCCTTGGGGAGAAGTGCCATAGCTTTTATCAGAAACATAGGTTTCATCAGAACCTCTGACTGATCTGCAACATTTTTATACTGTTTCTCCAACGGGTGGGTATACAAAATTCTGGGTCTCCCCCCAAACATCTGGAAGGATGGTAGGCATACAGTAGGGCTTAATAAATACTAAATAAATACACTCTGAATTTTAATGTGTTTATGGTAAACTCTGGAAGGACTGAGGTAATTTGTCTGTTGTGCTTTGAGTAAAATAACTTTAATATCATCAGTATGAGGGCAAAGAATAACATTCACTGTGTTCACTGTATACTAGGTGCTTCTCCTATCCCCTGGGAGGTAGGTATTATTATCTTCATTTTATAATTGAAAAACCTGAGGCTTAGAAACATTTAAGCAACTTGCCCAAGGTCCCCCAGCTAGTAAATAATGGGAATTTGAATTCAGATCTTTTTGGAGTGGAAAGTTCATGTTTTTTCCAGGCTATCACACTAATTGCTAATAAAAGTCAATTTCTATTGATATTCCACATGTTTATACCTGCATGTTGCTTGCTATATTTTAGAAGTACTTTATATTTAATTGGTGTTTTTATGCTAAGGAAAGGCTTTCATAACCACATTTAATTTGAGTCTTACAACAATCTGAGAGGGAAGAGGGTAAGTTTTATTATTTCCGTTTTAAAAGTGAGCAAACAGAGACTCAAATTTTAGATGTCACCTAAAATTACACAGCTAGGTATAGCTGAACCTCATTTACCTCTATTGTGTGTTGCAAGTCACAAACTAGAGTTTCTTTTAGTTGATTCATATAACGTGCCAGGTCAGAGTTTGTGGCTCTCTATTTAATAAGTTAGTTTTGATAACTACATTAGTTCTTATGGGCCACTAGCTTACAGTTTTTTTCTTATTAGAATTCCAAAGTTGTCTAATTTATTTTGAGAAAGTTATTTTAAGTCCCTTGGATACTATGGATATTTTTATACTTGTTTAAAAATTCTGCACTTTACCAAGTTCTTGAAGAAGTCCTGTCTAGTTATCCCCATCAATATACTGTGTGCAAAATGGTACAGAAAATGCTGGGAATACAAAGGATATATAAAATAGCCTCCCCGCTTTTAAAGGGCATGCCATAGAATACACTTAAACTAAGAATATAAAGTAGCCCATGGCGACTATCAAATGGATTTTAACGTAAGAGAACCATACTATCTTGGTTCATTTCTTGGCTCACTACTTGCTAACTGTGTACTCTTGGACAAGTTACCTAATTTCTCTGCTTTTATTCTTAATTTGTATTTCTAAATTTGAATGATAATAAAACATTGCATAGGATTAAATGAGTTAATATATATGCCCTTAGAACATGGCCAGGCCAGGCACATATTAAATACCTATGAAGTTATTAGCGTTTTTTTTATGTCTACTTTTTGTTATTGTTGTTCAAATACCTGACACTTAATTGAGTCTACATTTTCCTTTACTTGGAAATACTTGTGGGTTTCATGTTGGCAGAGAAAAAGAAGGTAAATCTGCAACCATTTAATAATCAAATGTAGTTGCTTTGCTTTGGAGTTCGTGTATCTCTTGGAAATATCTTAATTCTATAAAACCTCCAAAGACTGAGACTAGTTCTTCATTTGGCATTCCTTAAGCCATCCAAATTATTTTAACATGGCCTGGTAGTGATGTTTAGCTTTTCTCTATCGTCACAAATGAAAAGCTCATTCTTGTGACATAAGCAATTATGTTCAAAGTGGTTTCAGCAAATCAGATGTAAGTTGATGATCTTACGACCTATTTTTAACCAGAACACTTCCCTTCATTCTGTTTTTAACTCCCCTGGCCCTATTCATCCAGCACTTCTATAACTTCATTTGTATATTACGTTCTGGGAACAACTTACTCACTCTGTTTTCCCTCTGATCATTTCAGCTTTTCATCCAATGATACTTAGAGACCAATCCTCTGAACACTTGATTCTAATCCACTCTCTCTGAATTAGCTTTTTAGTATCCAGCAGTTTACAGCATCTTTCTGGGTCTTAGTCTTTGTTTTCTTTTTTTTTTTTTTAGCGCCGCACTCTCCCGAGTCACCACGGGCTCGGCCCTAGTCTTTGTTTTCTTAATTGAAGGGAGGAGGTTTCCAACTTTACATTTTTTGATTCTAGGAGATGAGAAGAAAAATAATTTCTGACTTTGTTTATAGATGTTTGCTAATGTGCTAAGTTAGACCTTGAGGAGTTCCTCCTGGGCTCCTTGTGAACTGCTCCATTGGTGAGGGAGAAGCCAAAGATGCAAAGCTCAAGACATTGTTTCCCCTGGAAAGGGCAGTTCCTTTTGCGTAAGTTATCTAGCCTAAGTTGTCCTGCAGGACCCTTTTTAAGATAGTAGCTCCTCTGATAAAGTGGCAGTGTTCCACTTCATTAGTGAAGACAAGGGATGTGTTCTAGGGGAATTTATACTCCTCAGCATATTTATGAGGGAAGTGTTATCAATTAAGTATAAATTGAAAATACATTTCTAGTAGCTTCAGAGCGTAGGGCAGGGTTAAGGTTGGGAAAGAAGCTTGCATAGCCCCACACAGGGCAGGAAAGAGAAGGCTATGGTGGAGGCCCAGCCTCCTTGTTTAGAAGCTGGAATAACAGTTCCTGCTCCTCAACAGCTGTAGGCCTCACCTTCAGAAGCTATGAGCTTGCCTTTGGTAGGGATGGGTGCTTGGGGTGGGGATAGGGGGCTGTGGACTATTTTTTTTTCTCTAATAAACTTTGTTTTTCAGGATGTTTTTTGATTTACAGAAATATTTTTAAGATAGTACAGACAGTTCCCATACAGCCCATACCCAGTTTTCCCTACTATTAGTATCTTACATTAGTATGGTAGATTTGTTAAAATTAATGAATCAATATTGATATATTATTAACTAAAGTCCATACTTTATTCAGATTTCCTTAGTTTTTACCTCATGTCCTTTTTTTGGGATGCAGGTTCCCATCTAGGATACCACATTACATTTAGTTGTCATGTTTCCTTTAGGGTCCTCTTGGCTATGATGGTTTCTCAGATTTTCTTTGTTTTTGATGGCCTTGACAGTACTGATCAGGTATTTTGTACATTGTCTCTCTCTGTTGGGATTTGTCTGATGTTTTTCTCATGATCTGACTGGGTTATGGGTGTTTGAGAGGAAGACAACAGAGGTAAAGTGCCATTTTTATCACATATCAAGAGTACTTATTATTAACATGACTTGTCACTATTGATATTGTACTTGCTTACCTGGGAGAAATAGTATTTGTTAGATTTCTCTACTCTAAAGTTACTCTTTTTATCCTCCCTTCTCTACTGTAGAAAGTGAAGGAACTCACTATGTGCAGCCCACACTTAAGGAGTAAGGGGTTATGCTTATACCTCTTTAAGGGTGGAGTATCTACATAAATTTTTTGGAATTCTTTTTTATGGGAGAGAACATTCTTTTTTACTTCCCATATTAGTCCGTTTTATGTTGCTGATAACAGAATACCTGGAACTTGGTAATTTTTAAAGAAACAATTTATTTCTTACAGTTTTGGAGGCTGGTAAGTCCAAGGTCCAGGGAGCACATATGGTGAGGGCCTTCTTGGTGGAAGTTCTGTGAGTCCTGTGGCAGAGCAGGGCTGAGTCACGTAGTGAGGGCTGAGCAAGAGCACATTTCCACATGCCTTCTTCCCCTCCTTATAAACCACCAGTCAACTCCCTGATAATCCATTAAACCATCAATCCGTTAATGGATTACTCCACTCATATGGCTAGATCCAATTACCTCCAAAAGGCCCCACCTTTCAAATATTATATAGTCCCACTCTCTTAACACTGTTAAAATGGGGATCAAGCCTCAGTGAGTTTTGGGTGAACTTTCAAACCATAGCACTTACTTAGTTTTTTTAGTCTCTGTAAAGATACATACACTGGGACTGTCTTTAGGCCCTGTCTGTTGGGGAATGTAAGCTCAGTTCCTCCACCCTAATTCTGTCCAAACTACCTGATGTGTGCTGATATCTGGCACACAATTTCATTTCATAATTAGAAAAGAAAGACATGAAATACATATGTCTGGTTGAGGTAACCTATGAATAAGACTCATTCACACCAGAGTACTCTATCAGCAGGTACAGATGACTAATGTAAATTCTTTTCCAAGTGGAAATGGAGAGGAAATTAAAGTAGGAAAGGAATTTGGAAAAGCACTGGACTAGGATAATCAGATAATAATGAGTTAATATTTATTGTGTACTGGGTGCCAGGTTTTATATGAATTTTTCTCATTTAGTCCTCATATCAATCCTATGAAGTAGATGAGGAACCTGAGACCTAGACAGGATAAATAATTTACTCAGGATGTGGCAATGTGTCCACCTATGAAGCTACTTCCTCTAGCCTGCTAATGAGATACATGTAAAAGTTGTTCAGTGGGGTTTCCAGAGAAGTGATTTAAAGGGGGCTTTAAATCATATGAATAGAATGGTCATTTCCCCTATCTCCTTCTCCCCCATTCCAGGAACAAGGATGCGTAGCTCACAGTAGCCATCTGGGCCACAAGGTTACCTTGAGGATAGAAGACAAGCACTGAGAATGGTGTAGCAGAGAAATAGATGGAACCTCAGTCCTTGTTGATAATGGAGTCACCATATGAGCTTTTGATTGCCTGCCTCCTTTATTTGAAAACAAAACAAAACAAAAAATCTGTCTTGTTTAAGTCATTGTTACCATAAGCTTCTGTAACCAGCAGCTGAATGCAGTTCCTAACTGAAAAGGATTCTAACTCTTTTTTTTTTTTTTTTTGTCATTTTTCCGTGTCCGGCAACGGATAGCAACCCTCAGTGTTGCCCCCGTACCGGACCGGGAACCAGCAACGGGATTGCAAGCCTTGGTGTTGCTCCCGCGCCTCGCTCAGCCAGTGAGCGGGAGCTGGTCCATATGTGGGATCCGAACCCTCGGACGGGAGCGCCGCCGCGCTTCCCAAGCGGGGCACTATCCAGTGCGCCACCGGGCCGGCCCTACCATAAGCTTCTGTAACCAGCAGCTGAATGCAGTTCCTAACTGAAAAGGATTCTAACTTGATCTTATTGTTTCCTTCCTCTTACCACCAAACTATAATACATTTTAATGTGAGGTTACCCTAGGATACCTAGATTCTTGTTGCTATTTTGAGCTTTATTATAATGTAACCTTGGACAAATCACTTAGGTTTTATGTCTTCCCCCACCCCCCTTTGTATCTTTTGAAAGGGAATTATTCATTCTCTAATTACAAGTTCATTGTGGGGAGCATACTTGTAAACTTCAAGTTCTCATGTGTGATGTGAAGTTTTTGAAGGGGGTCATGGTCATCCTTAGAAAAGTTTAAGGGTACTGAAAAGGAAACCTACAAAATCTGAAAACAGTTGTCTGATTTTGTCATTTTGCTTAGCGCCAGCTTAATTTAGAATAAATATTAGAAGCTGTGAAGGAAGGTGATTTTGTCCCTGCTCTGATGCACTTGAGCAGATTAACAATTGCATTGCTGATAAACTCTATAATACATGCCAGGGCTGCTACATGGGATTCAGTCTATTTGTTTTCAATATGGCTGCCTTCATTATACCGAGCTTGGTTTCCAGAAAATACATTAATCAAGGAATCACTACAGTGGAAGATAGCTAAATGCTTTTTCTCTGAGAGCTGGCAAAGAGCAAGGGACACAGAAGAACATGTTTACTTAAGATGCAAATTAGTTTTTCTGGCAATGCATATCACCATTTCCAAATAGTACTTTGAACCTAGTACAGAGGTGTTCGCTAACACTTGAAGATCCCCAGCATGGGGTCACCCTTGTAAATGATCCCTTTTCTTATCTTGCCACCACACCCCTTGTTGCTTCATTCCTTCATAAGGATTGACTCTCCCTCAATATACACTAGCTCAGTGGAGACAGCTGGAGTTATCTGGTGATTACAAGGTAGATTTGTGTTACTCAGCTGAGGTGTAACGATTGCCAGTGGAGGGTGTGGTATGTAAATGGAATTCATTTGGAATAAGTGTTTATTGCAAGTTTTAAAATGTGCAGACTTGTATTTGAATATTACTCTTAATTAGATGCTTAATAATATAAAATGCCTTAATATCACAGATAACATTTTGTCTCCCACCCTGTTCCTTTTTCTTTTTCATAGAAAATTTCTTGAGGGATTCAATTTTATAAAACGGTGTGGTATTTTTCACATTTCTGTAGCAGTGGGAACTCTAAACAGTACTTCTCAGACTTTAATACGCCTACAAATCACCTGTAGATCTTGCTAAAATGCAAATCCTGATTTCATAGGTTTTGGGTGGAACCTGAGAGTCTCCATTTCTAACAAGATCCACGTGGCGCTGCTGCTGCTCATCCCTGGACCACACTTTGAGTAACACAGTCCTCAGTTATCTCCGCTGTAGGGCTAGAGTTCTTAACTCTGGTAGGGCATCAGAATCAACTGGGAGGCAAATTTTCAGCAAAGGAGGGAGACACTAGGAAGATAGTAGCCGTCATTAGGAGCCATCGCAGCAACTGCTGCTTTTTAAAAAGCCCCCAACCCCCCAGT
Source organism: Galeopterus variegatus (assembly GCF_000696425.1). Taxonomy (NCBI): domain Eukaryota; kingdom Metazoa; phylum Chordata; class Mammalia; order Dermoptera; family Cynocephalidae; genus Galeopterus; species Galeopterus variegatus. The sequence goes on from NW_007730391.1 coordinate 54,592, forward strand.
TTGGAGTGGTGTGGGAGGATGGCTATGTCAGGAAGAAAGGGCCAGGCTAGTGACATATGGGATGTTGTGGGCTATCAATGTGAAGGACACGTACAGTGTTGCTGATGTTTCGTGACTTGGAAAAAGGCGGTTGCCATTTGATAGCCTTACGAGGAGAAGGGCAAAGATACTGAACATTTAGTATTAAACCTTAATTAAAGTATGTTTGCTGTTAGTTAAGTATAATGACGAATACTTATGTAGCATTTAGAACAAACCTTTCAATAATTCTGTGATGTATTGAAATGTAACTGTACCCCATAAATAGGTTCAATCAGTACGTGTCAATTAAGAAATAAATTTTAAAAAAGACCAAACTACTTGAGTGCAGGTATTTTGTAAGCCTTGTAGAACCTAGTTTGGTTCTGATCACATAGGTTTCCAATGAGTGTTTAATGAAGGCAATGAAGAATTAGGTGTTTTAATTCTAATCTTTCATTCTCTTTTAATTGAATCCCTAGCTTTTTTGTTATTCCTATACTAGGCTTTTTACAAAAATGCTCAGCATCACTAGTCATCAGAGAAATACAAATCAAAACCACATCGAGATATCATCTCAACCCAGTTAGACTGGCCATTATTAAAAAGACAGAGAATAACAAATGCTGGTGAGGGAAAGGGGAACTCTTCTACACTGTTGGTGGTACTGTAATGTACAGTCATATTATGGAAAATAGTATGGAGTTCCTAAAACAATTACAGATAGAACTACCATATGATCCAGCAATCCCATTACTGGGGATATATCCAAAGGAATGGAAATCATCATGTTGAAGGGGTACCTGCACTCCCATGTTCATTGCAGCTCTATTTACAATAGCTGAAATATGGAACCAACCTACATGTCCATCGAGGGACGACTGGATAAGGAAAATGTGGTATATATACCCAATGCAATACTACTCAGCCATAAAAAAGAATGAAATTCTGCCAGTCAAGGAAATAACACAGACAAGGAAAGAGAAATACTGCATGTTCTCACTCATAACTGGGTGCTAAGAAGGGAAGGAGAGAGGAAGGAAGGAAGGGTGGAAGGAAGGATGGACGGACCACAACAATACATTGAACTTTCAGAAGGAGAGAACAAACCTAAGGATACTAGAGATGGTGGGGAGGGAGGAAGGGGGTTTGGGGAGTGATAGATTGGGTATAGGACATAAAAATCACGATTTGTAATAATGAATATGCTAATAATAAAAAGGTAGCAACTTTTTAGCATATATGAACAAAATATCAATCATTTATTGAGTGCTTAATATATGTCAGGAACTCATGAAATCCTCCTAACAACTTTGGAAGGCCGGTTCTTTTATTTTCCTGTTTTTGAGATGAGAAGAATGGAGTAAAGGGAAGTTAAGTGAAGCTGGGATTTGGACCCCTGCAGTCTTTTTTTCCTTTAATTTTTAAGTTTATATACAGTAAAATTGACTTCTTTTTGGTGTAAAGTTCTGAGTTTTAATATGCGTGTAGATTCACATGACCACTACCATAGTCAAGATACAGAATAGTTCCATCACTTTGAAATTCCCAGTACTAACCCTTGTAGTCAAATCTTCCCTGTACCCCTAATCTCTGGCAACTACTGATCTGTTCTTTGTCTCTGTAGTTTGGCCTTTTCCAGAATACTATGTAAGTGGAATCATAAAGTGTGTAACCTTTGAAACCAGTTTCTTTCACTCAGCACAAGGCCTCGTAGATTCATTTATTGCATTATGTTTATCAGTAGTTTGATCCATTTTATTGCTGAGCAGTATTCAATTGTATGAATGTACCAGTTTGTTTATTTCATTTACCTGAAGAAGGATATTTAGGTTGTTTTCAATTTTTGGAAATTATGACTAACGTGCTATAAACATTCATGTACAGGTTTTTGTGTAAACATAAATATTTATTTCTCTAGTTTAAATACCTAGATATCAGTTTACTGGGTCTTATGGTAAGTATATGTTTAACTTTATAGGAAACTTCAAACTGTTTTCCAGAGTGGCTGTCCCATTATGCATTATCACCAGCAGTATGTGAGAGTTCTAATTGCTCCACATTCTCACCAGCACTTGGTGTTGCCAGGTTTTTCTTGTTTGTTTTTGTTTGTTTTTAGCCATTCTAATAGACGTGTGGTGATATTTTATTGTGGTTTTAGTTTGCATTTTCTTAAAGGCTTATAATTTTGAGCATTTCTTCATGTGGTTAATTGCCATTCACATATTATCTTTGTTGAAGAATGTTCAAATCTTTGCACATTTTAAAATTGGGTTATTTTCATATGGTTGAATTTTGAAGAGTTTTTTATATGTTCTGCATTCAAATCCTTTCCTGGATATATGACTTGAAAATATTTTCTTCTAGTCTGCAGCTTATCTTTCATTCCAGTTAACAGTGTCTTTAACTCTTTGAACATACTTAAAATAGCTGATTTAAAGTCTTTGTTTAGTAAGTCCAGTGTCTGGGCTTCCTCAAGAATGGTTTGCATTGATTACTTTTTTTCCTGTGTGATCCATACTTATTGTTTCTATGCATTACTATTCATTTGTTTATAGGAAACTGGACATTTTGAATAGTATAATGTAACAATTCTGGAAATCAGATTTTTCTCCCTCCCCAGGGTTTGTTACTGCTTGTTATGGTTGTTATTGTTTGTTTAGTGACTTTTTTGAACTAATTTTGTAAAGTCTGTATTTTTTTGTCATGTATGACACTGAAGTTTCAGTTTCATGAGCATAGTGGTCAGCTGGTGATTGGACAGAGTTTTCCTTAAATGCTTAGAACCAAAAAGAACCTTCCTGTTTTTGCAGATGGTCAAAGCATGTGTGTTGTAGCACACCTTCAATACTCGGCCAGGCAGATTACTACTCTGTTTAAACCTTCACTTCCTGCTTGTGCATAACCTGAAGGTCAGCCAGAGGCAAGAGCTTAGGACCTTCTTAGGTCTTTTCTGAGCATGTGCCCACCCCCACCCCCCACCCCGTAATGCACTTGGCCTTCTAGGTTCCCAGGAATATGTGGGAGCTATTCAAATCCCTTTTTCTCCAAAGCATCTCATTCTCCATCCTTTCCTCCCAAACTTTTTGGTTAGTCTATCTTTTGCCCCAACTGTTATCTTCATGCAGCAGCCACTAAAGAATTTATTTGCCTGTAAATGTGTTTAGCAAATACCCTCCAGCTAGCCACTTTAGCACTAAGAGAGTTCCAAATTAGGTGAGGTAAAGGCAAGTCTTTTGTGCTGTTCTTGCGGGGAGCCACTAGACAGGTCAAAACAAATTATTACAATTCTTTGGGAGTGAGGTCTGTTCTGTTCCCTCTGGTGAACTTTTAAGGCTGAGCTGGGGAATGGGGGGGAAGGGACGAGGGTGAGTTAAAATGACACGAAGCTCTGCATTCTAACCAAAATCCAGCTAGTTTTTAAGTGTTTCATTAGTTGCTGTTAGCTTTGGGTTTCTAGAATTCTGGAAAAGCTGATTCTGGCAGTTTCTGCCAGTATTTTATTGCTTATATAGAGGGATGGATTTTTTGGAGTTCCTTACTCTGCCATTTTTGCTGATGTCACTCAATTATGTCAAATATGGCTTTTTAAATAAGCAAATTGGCCCGTTTTCCTCAAAAAATACCAGAAGAGAAGGTAGGGATATTCTTACCAATTTTTGAAGTTTTTTTCTACATCTTATAATAACATTACCAAGATATTTCTATAAAGAGTAGCCTCACTCAGCTGGCTAGAGTGCTGGGCTCAAGACCCCTCGCCCAAACCCTCCTTGGGCAGCTTGCTTTCCTTGATTCCAGGCCACAGAAAACCCCTAGCCCCTTTGTTGCTTTTTAAAATGTGGTTTCCAAGGAATATCTGGCCAGAGAAACCCCATATTTCTATTTATTGTTAGAGTGGCTCAGAGAAAGTAGCTTTGCTGCATTGTTCTGGTACAAATTAGTCATGTTTAAAAGAAAAATATGGTTAAGATTCTGCGGAGTGGAATTGAGGAGGCTTGGAGTGTGTCACTTTATGCTTCTTGTTTTGTTTGAGTTTCTTCCAGTGGGTATTTATTTCTCTTGAAATTAAAAGAAAGAAAAATAAATTTAAAATACCATGGGAAATGATTGCCTGCTGGTCTAGTTTACTTGTTGCTCACATTATGGTATTTTTTAAAACCTGTTTTTCTGTAAGATGAGTTACTATAATGATCATAGCAAATGCTGTCCTGTTGGTAAAATAAATGATTGATAAACTGTTCAAGGAAATGATAGAAGGAGTATATAATTGTGTTTCCTCTGAAGGTCATTTTTCAAAACACTGGCTAATTTATCATTTGTTCACCTGTTCTGTCTTATGACATTCACTTGTATTTTTATGAAAGCTGTAATCACTTGAAAAGCAAATCCTTATTTACAACCAAACTCTTGAAAGCTGTTTAACATAATCAAAGCCTGTCCGTAGCATTCTCTGGTTTATTTTTCCTGTGTATTTCATCTCCATCTTGTGACCCAACAGAACCTATTTTAGAGAACTAGATTCAGTGAACATGGATTCTAATGCTGTACTTCCTGTTGCCAGCTGTATGGCCTTGATTTAAGTACTCAGATTCTTCATTGATAATATGAAGGATTTAGACCCAGGGCCCAGGCTTGCTGCCTGTTTTTCTAAATAAAGTTTTATTGGAACACAGCCATGTTCATATTTACATATTGTCCATAGCTGCTTTTGTCCTACATCTGCAGAGGTAAGTAATTGAAATAGGGTCCATGTGGCCTGCAAGCCTAAAATATTTACTATCTAGCGCTTTACAGAAAAAGTTTGCTGGCTCCTGACTATCAAGTTTCCTTTCAGGTTTAAAATTATTTGTTGTAGTTTGGGGGTACTTGGCCACCCATTTTTTTCATCAGGTTGCTTCTTAGCAAATCACCAGAAAAATTCAACTTGAAGAGGGGAAACACCAATAAATCATACATTATTATCTGTTAGACACTTGTACCTGTCATGTTTTGTTGTTAATGCTGTGGTTATAAACAATGTGTAGAGCTCAGTGTCTTATTTTACTTATTTTATTATTATTTTTAAAGAGGATCGGTAAGGGGATCTTAACCTTTGACATGGTGTTGTCAGCACCACGCTCTCCCAAGTGAGCCAACCAGCCATCCCTATATAGGATCCGAACCCGTGCCCTTGGTGTTATCAGCACCGCACTCTCCCAAGTGAGCCACGGGCCGGCTTTAGAGCTCAGTGTCTTATAACAGTTATGTTCAACTGGTGAGCTATAGCTCAGCCTCACTGTGGTATTCATTCTGGGGTTCTGGCCGAAGGAGCAATCCCAGTCTGGGAAAAAGAACAACGGACAAACCATGTACCAGCATTTAAAACCTCTGCTCAGAAGTGGCATATATCACTTCTATTCACATTTCTTTGGCTAACCTGATATTAATGGTGCTAGGAAGTATCATCTGTCTGCATGAGGCCCTGCAAGTTCCCTGGTATCTTGAGAGGATGGATAATCCTTTTTCAAAGAGGGTGGCGAATCATTGGGAACAACAGCCTCATCTAACACAGCCTCCTTAAAAGTTTGCTAGTTTGAGCAGACTGAAACTCATGGCAAAAACTTGGCTTTGGAATTCTTTCTGTGTTATTTTTCATGAAATCCTTGCAACTAAGACGTAACTAGAAATTGGCCCAGTGAACTTTTGAAATATATTTTAGTTCTTTCAACTTGCAAATTTAATGCTCAGTGTAAGAATAAAATGTCTTTGGCTTTCTTTTTTGTAGAGTCTCAATGTCTTTAAGTTATATTTCTCATCTCTAAACTATTTGTCCTCCAAGGTGCCATATCTCTGTGAATGACACCACTCAAGTTGCCCAAGCCAGAAACCTGGTTAAGTATGTAACTTCCTTCCCCACCATGATTAACCTGTATATAAGGGTAGTTTTAAAAGTTTGAAGAAAAGTAGATTTAAGAAAATAGTGCAAATCTTTTCATGAATTTTTTGGAGACCCCTGGAATATAATCAGTCAATTACCAGATTCTATTGAGTCCGTCTCGTATGACTGTGTCCTCATCTCTTCATTTTTAGTGCTGCCATCCCAGTTCAGACATCTCTCGCCATTTACAACAGCCTTGTCTCCTGACTTGCTTTTCTAACCTCTTTTCTATACAGCCACCAAAGTGATTTTCCTAAAATGCAAACTGATCATGTCACTCTCCTACATTAAAATATCTCCATGGCTTGTACATTGTATCCTCCCTTAAAGCTCGAATTTGTTAACATGGTCATGCATCTTTTATTCCCTTTATGGTTTCTGGGTATTCTCGGTTCTGTCTTTTTTTTTTTTTTTTTTTTTTTTCCTTTTTGTATCAATATCAATTAGCTAAAGGTAGCTGATATTATTGTTATATTCTATATATTTACTGTTTTTTATCTAGTTCTACTTTAATGAGAGAGAGGTAATATGACCATTGAAATTGTATATTTTTCATTATGGTTCTGTCACGTGGTTTTTTTTTCCCTCATTAATTTTGAAGCTCCTTTATTAGATACATACATATATAATTGTTACATTTCATTTTTTTTTTTTTTTGTCCTTTTTGAGACCAGCCCGCACCGCGCTCAGCCAGTGAGCTCACCGACCAGTCCTATATAGGATCTGAACCCGCGGCGGGAGCGCTACTGCGCTCCCAGCGCCGCACTCTCCCTAGTGCGCCACGGGCTCGGCCCATCAGTTCTGTCTTTTTGTGCTCAGCTTACTTTTATGGCTGTGAAAATATAATCTTACAGAATCTTTTTTTCTAGATCATATTTTATGAACTCAATATTTGGTGGATTGTTTCTACTCAGAACACTGTTCCTTCTCAGAAGGGCTTGGCTTAGCCAAATGGTAACCACTGGGCTCTAAAGAAAGCTAGGGTTGACATTGGTTTTGTTTTACTTTCTCTGCAACTTGTTTTTAGAGGTTTAAAATGTGTGCACTTTGGAACTAGTTTTTTACTGGACGTCTTTAAATAGTTTAACATATTTTTCCTTGTATGAAACTAACTCAGCAGTTTCTGGACAAAAAAGAATGTGAAACACAAGTGCATTTTTTTTTCTTGTTTGTGGTACTGTCTCCTAGAGGTCTTTCATTTTAACCCTCTGTTTCAGAAGTAAAAATAGCTTCATTGAACTCAAAGGGGAATAGGAAAGTTCTCCTAAAATCCAAATTCTCGCCTTTGAAGATGCTCCAGTGGTTTTAATTTTTTGAGGCTAAAATGTTCTTATTATTTAAAATTAATTGACACAAAATTTCTTTGATCAACCAACTGCTATCCTTTCTTTTCATCTAGCCTTTAGTAATAAGGAATTTTAGTAAAATTAACCAAGTCTCTGAACTCTGAAGCTTTGCAGTTGCTGCATCCACAGTTTTCTGTTATCATAAACTAATTTTAAAAAACAAGCTTAATTTAAAAACAAAAAGCAGGATTTTAAACCTTTAAAAAGGAGTCAGTGGCGTATTGACCAAATCCTTAAGCACGAGGAGAGAGGGTAGAGGGTAGACAGTGAGGAACACTGCAGTTACACGGGGGATTTGAACTTTCTGTGTCAGGTATTTCTGTGACATTTTGCCTTTTTTTTTTAAAAAATAAGCAGAAGTGGGGGAAAGGACATTTTTCTTTTTAAAGATTTTTTCTCAAGTGAAAAGTTACTTGATTTCTTCTTAAATAAGCAGAAGTGGGGAAAGGACATTTTTCTTTTTAAAGATTTTTTCTCAAGTGAAAAGTTACTTGATTTCTTCCTCTTTAGGGAGACAGCAGTCTTATTATTGGGATTAGAACAGGCTGCTTTGTGATTACTTGTAATATTCTGGGGGTTCTATGAATATAGGGATTCTTGAACATCTTGAATTATATGAAAAAATGTTGTGAAAGTGCATGAGTGCTTTTTGGGGGTGAGGTGTTAGGTGTTAGGGGTTAGGATTGTGTGGAGAAGAGAGGGTCCATAGTTCAAACAGATTCTTCTGATTTTATATCTCTAGTTCTGCCCTCTCTTTCGAGCTCCAGCCTGCCTACTCAGCATCTTCACTTGGATATGTAATAGACCTCTTATACATAACATGTAACAAATTAACTGCAAATGTAGTTGCTTAAACCAACATGAATTTATTATCCTATAGTTCCGGAGGTTGAAAGTCTGAAATCAGCTTCACTGGGCTGAAGTCAAGGTTTTGGCAGGGTTGCATTTTATCTGTAGGCTCTATGAGACAACCCATGCCTTTGCCTTTTCTAGCTTCTAGAGGCTGGCTGTATTCCTTGGCTCATGTTGCCTTGTTCCATCTTCAGCACCAGCAGTGTAGCATCTTCTCTCTTCTCTTCTTTCTGCTTCCATTCTTATATCTTCTGCATACTGTCACGAGCATCTCTGACTTTGACCCTCCTGCCTTATTCTTATAAGAAGACTTTTGATTACATTGGACACAATCAGATAATCTAGGATAATCTCTCTATCTCAAGATACTTAATCATATGTACAAAGTCCCCTTTACTATGTATGGTAACGTGTTCACAGGTTCTGGGGATTAGAACATGGACATTCTTGGGGGGCCATTATTCAGCCTACCACTTGGTTTGGTAGCCTATAGACCTGTTCCTCCTCCAACCTTCCTCATTTCACTTAATGGTACAGTCATTTTCAGGTCAGTAATCTAGGAGTCATTTTTGATTTCTCTTTTCTCCTTATTTCCCCATCCTCCTATCCTGATGACCACACACACTCCTACTACCTACATTCAATCCATCAGATCATATCCAAATCCAGTCAGAAGGTTATCTTGTTTCTACTGCCCAACTCTGTATTTGTCCTCTTCTTACTTAATTTCCACTAAAAAAAGAATGACTTCAGAATTCTGGAGCCATAGGCCTTCATCCTATCCTATTCCTTTCACCTCCTGGGTGTTCATAGCTAATTATAGTACAAGGCTGTGTGGGCTAAGTGTCATGAGTGGCACACCAAGCACTATAGGACAGGGTCACAATTACTTTATTGCAACCACATGGAGATGAGAAGTGAAGATTTACATGATAGTAGACACTATGGAGAGGATTTAGTCTGGCTGAGGATAATTATCCTGAAAGCCAGTTAGAATTTCAATTAAAGATTTGCCTTTTCGCTTTTTCTGACAAGTGAGCATTTCCCCTCAATAATTGATTGTAGGGAATAAAATTAATCTCTCTGGTTATTTTGAATAAGTCCTTTCCCTCCTCCCCTTCCTGAAGAAGGAACATGTTTTAAAAAGTTCTTAGGTATGATCTCTAGTATGTAAATAAACTTTACCTAGTCAAATTTGATGGGGAGAATGTTATAGCTTCAGAATGAAGTCAAGCACCTGAAAACTCACTGTTGAAATAATACCAAAATAGTTTCCACATTTTATTATTCTGAATCCTTTTTCTGTAATGTCCCCACATAGTTTTGGTGACTTTACAGTTCAGTGGAAGAAAGGAAAAAATGGGTCATTACTTGAAATAGTCTGTTTTGATGGTAAGATCTGGAAATAAATATAGTATGTAACTTTTTCCCATTTTTAGGGGGAAAAATTGCTGATTGGATTATCAGCAGCCTTTATTTGTTAAAATCCCACCTTAATTAAAATTTCTCAAGACGTGAAAATGAAAATTGGAGCATATTAAAATCAGATATTCCATGGAATAAAGTGTTCTGCAAATTAAAATTGATTTTTAAGGCAGAAAGGCTATGTTGAGTGTAAAGATTTTCCTATTTTTTTCCTCCTCATTCAGTCAGTTGTGGTGTCACTGACTAAATCAGTTACCAGTAAGTACTTGACATTTTAGTTTTGTGAATCCCAATGTTTATTTTTTATTTTAATTTTTTTTCTGCAGGAGGTGGGCTCTGACCAGGTGGCCCCCAGTGGACCCTCCAGTGACTCCCTGCCCCCTACAAATGTTTATTGATTTTTTTTCCCCTCCAGTAATGTGTTATCAGGTGCTTCATCTTATATATTGGGTTAAGCTTTTCATTTTGTGTTTTAGCAATTGAAATGGAAAATGTATATAGCTAGTTTGAGCCTTTTTAAAAAAAAATACAATCACAAGAATTGTTTAGGAAGATGTTTTGAGAGCCATAAACACATCACAGACAAGTTGTTATTTCTTTAAGCAGGAGATAAACTACCCTATTCTTTTTTTTTTTTTTTTTTTTTTTTTGTCCTTTTTGAGCCCAGCCGCACCATGCTCAGCCAGTGAGCGCTGTGAGCGCACCGGTCATCCCTATATAGGATCCGAACCCCCTGGCGGGAGCGCTACTGCGCTCCCAGCGCCGCACTCTCCCAAGTGCGCTGCGGGCTCAGCCCTACCCTGTTCTTTTTTAAAAAATAGTTTTAGGGCCAGCCCGGTGGCGCACTCGGTAGAGTGCGGCGCTTGGGAGCGTGGCAGCACTCCCACCGAGGGTTCGGATCCCATATAAAGACTGGTCTGCTCACTGGTTGAGTGCGGTGCGGGCGCGACACTGAGGGTTGCGATCCCGTTGCCGGTCGCGGTACGGGCGCGACACCGAGGGTTGTGATCCTATTACAGGTCACGAAAAAAGACAAAAAAAAGGAAAAAAAAATAGTTTTAATGAGAGATTATTCATATACCATACAATTTACCCATTCCCTGTTTAATTTTTAAAATCATTTCTTAGGGTCTTTTCATGTGCCTTGCAAGACACATTGGTTAGGGACAAAGATATCCGAGATATTCACTGCCTCCTTTTCTTTTTCTTTTTTTTTTTTTCCTTTTTGTCTTTTTTCGTGACCGGCAACGGATCGCAACCCTCAGTGTCGCACCCGTACTGGACTGGGACTGGCAACGGGATCGCAACCCTCGGTGTTGCTCCCGCACCTCGCTCAGCCAGTGAGCGGCCGGTCTGTATGTGGGATCCGAACCCTTGGTGGGAGCGCCGCCGCGCTCCCAAGCGGCGCACTGTAGCAGTGCGCCACCGGGCCGGCCCCTCACTGCCTCCTTTTCTAATCAGTGGACAAAAATAAGTGGGATTGCAGTGTACAGAAGAAGGGAATTCCAGGTGTATAGGACAGATGAAATAAGGCCTTGAGGTGGAAATGGGATGAAGGAATGAGAACTCTGGTCTGAGTAAGGAGAAAAGCAAACAAGAAGTAAGGTAGGTGTCTTAATGATGCATTATAAAGTAGATGGTTTGAAATGTGGGCTTGTGTTTTTCTCAGGTCACCTTGGTAAATTGGGCCTTGTTGTCAGGACAGTGCAGATAGGAATTGGGAAAGACAAAAACCAGCACATAGCCTCATGGAATCCCCTGATGTTCAGGATACGGCAGCCTTCTAGTGTTCTGCTCAGCTCTACTTCAGTGTCTTGGTGTCTGATTCTCTTTCTGCTTCTTGTTGCGACTCTGCTCCCATCTGACTGCCGTCTCTGCCATCCTAGCCTCTCCTGGCCTCTGCCTACTCCCATGAGCAGTGGTGTGGAATTCTCTACTCTTCTCTTCTTTCATCATTCCTTGGCTCTCAGGCCTCCGATGGCTTCTCATCTCACTGATAGTGAAATTCAGAGTCCTTACTGAGGCCTACGAGGCTCTGCAGGACCTGGCCTGGTCTGCAGAACCTCCCTTTCTGGTCTTAGTTCCTAACCCTTTCTGTCTTTGCTCACAGTGTTCCAGCCACGTTGATCTCCCTGTTTTTCCTCACACACACCTAGCATGCTCTCACTTCGGTACCTTTGTACTTGTGTTCTCTCGACTGGGAATATATTCTTCCAGGTATTTTCTTGCTTCTTTCATTCAGGCCTCTATCCAATGTCACCTCCTCAGAGAAGCTTCCCTGGTTACCCTATCTAAAGTAGATTCCCCTACCCCAATACTCTTATCTGCTTCTTCTGTTTTATTTTTCGTTATCAGACTTGCTTATACATGACGTTATAATATGAATTTCTTTTGCATTTGGTTATTTTTTCTCTCCCTCACTGGAATGTAAACTCCTTGAAGTCAGGCTTGGTGTGTTGTATGTACTGCTGTATCCTCAGTGCCAAGAATGGTACCTGTTACATGGTGGGCCCTTAATACCTTGAATGTACATTGGCATACTGTATGGCTCACATTCAGACTTCCCCAGAGGAGGGATCTGTCAGGTTGTCCAGTATTGGATGCATCTGCTGGGCAAGATGCTAGGCTAACTGCCCCACCACCCCCTGGGCAACTGTTAAGTCAGGTGCCCATCCCTGGTACATCCAAACAGTAGTGGCCAGGACAGTTAGATCATGTGATCCTCTTCTCTTGATATTCCTTTCTTTTCATTTGCATGGGCTGGTCCCTCCAAAAGTTTTGAGTTTCTTTTCTTTTTTTAAAAATGACTGGTAAGGGGATCTTAACCCTTGACTTGGTATTGTCAGCACCACACTCTCCCAGGCGAGCCACAGGCTGGTCCCAAAAGTTTGAGTTTCAACTTCTGATTCATGAGAAATATTTTGCTAGACCCCATGTTGTGGAACAGTTGCTTTCTATTTCGAGCTAAGCATCTAGAGGAATGATAGGAAGCAGGATTTTGGCTTTCTTGGCCTTCTTTATGTCCTCTTGCTGTGCCACCGTGGCTCACACGTGTATGCTTTCTCTGCCTGTCTGTTCCTCTCTGGTTCTTGAGCGCATTCTGTCTGTTCTCTTCCATTGTCCTCTCTGGCCCCTCCTCTCTCTCTCTCTCTCTCATTCTTCTTTCTCTTTGTCATTCCAGAGCTTGCCTAGCTTGAGTTCTTGCCTCTAAGAAATCTTTCAACTCACTTGCCTTGTGTAATCTTTTCTCTCCTTTGTTCCTTATGCCTGGAGAGGCGTGAGGAGAACTGCGCTGGAACGTGCTTTCCTTCTTTCATCCTTTTATTTAACTAAGTAGTTGAAAACCTAGTTTTTGCATGAATGATTTTGTGTCAGGCTCTGGGCTACCTCAGCAAACGAAACATCCAGGTTCTCACAGTACATGGAGAGAAAAAACAAGTGGGAATTTATTATTCATTAAACAAATATTTATTGAGACTGGGAGTCAGTGGTGGGTAAAAACAAAAATTCCTACTCTCACGGACCTTATATTTTGGTAAGACAGGCATACATTCATTAGATAACCACATAAACAAATGTTAAATTATAGCTATGTTGAATTCTGTAAAGGAGGGCTCCATAGTGCTATGTAAGAATATGTGCTAGGGGGATTCGTTCTGGTCAGGAGAGCCAGGGACAGCTTTCTTGAGGAAGTAAAGGGTGAACTGAGATCTGAAGACACAGCAAGAACTAACTAGCAAGGGCAGCAGGGGAGAGGGAATAGCAGATGCAAAAGTCTGCTGCTGGGAGGCTGCTTGAGGGATTCGTTCTGGTCAGGAGAGCCAGGGACAGCTTTCTTGAGGAAGTAAAGGGTGAAATGAGATCTGAAGACACAGCAAGAACTAACTAGCAAGGGCAGCAGGGGAGAGGGAATAGCAGATGCAAAAGTCTGCTGCTGGGAGGCTGCTTGGAGCATTTGAGGAAGTTTAAGCCTAGAGAACACGGTGGAGTGATGCCAAATGAGGCCGAATGCACAGTTTGGGGTCAGATTGTGTAGGGCTTTGTGGGCTGTGTTAAGGACTCTGGTCCTTATCCTTTGAGCAACAGGATGTTTTTGAAGTGCTATAAGCAGGGGAAAAAAGGAGAGAAAGGCATAAAAAATAGTCAATGCTGTGGAGAATAAATGGAGTTGGGTATAGGTGTAAGGGACGTTGGAATGCCAATTAGAAGGCTGTAGTGGCAGTCTAGATGCAAGGTGACGTTTAGGGTTAGCTTAATAACTTCGTATAGCATACATTATACGAAGTTATACGATACCCTCTTGCCCTTTACAGTACCTGACCCTCCATTCAGTCTTTGATGAGAAAGTCTGAGTCTCGTAGTTGCTAGTGGTAGAGGTGATAATTTCATCACCATGTTTGTTGACAGTGCGAGTCTGTGTTGCAGTCAGCTGTGACTGTTCCTTGGTCTGCTTCTCAATCTCAGCTATCTGCTGCCGTTGCTGCGATGGTGCTGAGATCTCCATACCCAGAATGATGTCTCGAATTTCTGATTGTGTCAGTGATGCCACATTCACACTGTGGGGACAGTGTGGGTTAAACAACAAGGATCCCTTCCTCTTGGTCATTTCTGCCTCCATGGCAAGGGTACAACTTGGTAGGACAGGCAGCCCATCCCATCACCCCAGACAATCCTCAAGTGACACTTCTAAAGGAAGTACGAAGTGGAGATGCACTAATACTTCTAAGATTCATCACATCTCAAGCAGGATGGCACTCTGCATGTACACCTTTTAGCTATTGAGCAGCCACATTGCGCTCCCAGTGCCACGCTCTGAGTGAGCCACAGGGTCAGCCCTCCAGTAACTGTTTAATTTGTGTCCACAAATACTTATTTATAGGGCATCCTTCCTGCCTTGCAAGATGCATTAGACGGGAACAAAGAATATCATGCACAGAAGTGGCAGCCTTATTTCCTAGTTGTTCATGCTCCAACCAATAAAACATACTTCCAGAAACAAGAACCTTAAAAACAAAATCATTTCAAATTATAAATAAAGTCACTCAGGGTTCCCAGTGACTCTCCTGAGTTCTCTGCCCCTGGGACTTATTCTCTACACATCCCTTCCCAGCCCTGTCCAGCCAGTGGTTTGAGCTATACCATCTACTCTCCTGGTATAATATTAGGCCCAAGGGCACATGAGGGTCCCAGGAGAGCCAGAGAGAGTAGTACAGTAGGGAACAAGAAGTCAGAGAAGTCCAGATTGTTGGCACCCAAGACCTCAGCTCTTGAAATAATGGCATTAATCCATTTTTGGTAGTATACCACGTTGGTGTAGACTCCAGGAAGAGATTTACCACATTCTAATCCCCAGTTTACCACTCCTATCTGGATCCATACACCATCAATATGACATGACAGAGGCCCTCCAGAATCACCCTAAGGAAGAGATAAAGGTCATGAGTTTAGTGAAAAGGGACATGAAGAGGGACATAGTCACAAGGGGTGGAGAGCTCTTTAGAACCAGGCTATAAGACCCATGGAGCAGTGGGACTCTGGAGGGAGCTGGATGTCCCACTGCTTTAGGGAGAGATCAGAGTAATTTAAGAGCCATAGAATTTGAAATTGGCAGGGACATTAGTGAAATATATCAGTAATTTCAAAATATTTATTTGTGATAAAAAGAAATAAGATTAATGTGATGAGTTTTTCACTAAAGTTAAATTTATTCAGTTGAATGAATTGCCCTCATTTTTCTGTTGTTAGGTTCTTACTGCCTTTTTTTAGTGTTAAAATAATCTGTTCTTATGTACAATGATATTGATAGTAGTTGGTAATATGTCTCTCAATCTCACTTTCTTTTTTGCAATAGTTTTACTGAGTTATAAGTCAAATATATAATTCACTCATTTAAAGTATACAATTCAATGGTTTTTAGTATATTTACAGTGTTGTGCAGCCATCACTACAACCCATTTTGGAATATTTTCATCCTCCCCAGAAGAAACCCCATACCCATTAGTAATCACCCCCATTTCTTCCCAACCCTCCCAGCCCTGGGCCAACTGATAATCTCCATTCTGTCTCTGGATTTACCTATTCCAGACATTTCACATAAATGGAATCATATTATATGTGGCCTTTGTGTCTGGCTTATTTACTTACCATACTCTTTTCAAGATTCATCCATATTGTAGCTTATGTCAGTACTCCATTCCTTTCTATGGCCGAATAATATTCCATTGTATGGATGTACCACATTTTGTTTATCCATTCATCAACTGGTAGACATTTGGCTATTATAAATAATTCTGCTATGAACATTCATGTATGGATTTTTATACTGACTTGTTTTTATTTCTCTTGGGTGTATACCTAGGAGAGAAATCCCTGAGCTATATGGTAACTTTAACTTTTTGAGGAACTGCCAGATAGTTTTCCAAAGAGGCTGTACCATTTTACATTCCTACCAGCAGTGTATGAGGCTTCCAATTCCTCTACATCCTTGTTAACTCTTGTTATTATCTGTCTTGATTATAGCCATCCTAGTGGGTATGCAGTGGTGTCTCATTTTGGCTTTGATTTGCATTTCCCTGATGGCTACTGATGTTAAATATTTTATCATGTGCTTATTAGCCATTTGTATAACTTCTTTTTATTTTTATTTTTTAGTTTTTAGTTTTTATTGAATCAAAATTGATTATACATATTTTTGGGGTTCAGCATTGAGAAATGTGTTGATGAAATCAATATTACTAGTATATATATATTGTTACAAATTGTAATTATTCTTTATGCCTCTTGTCCAGTCTCTCCCTATCCTTCTCTCACTCCCCCCTCCCACCACTGAAAACCCTAGATTTCTTCTTTCCCTCTGAAAGAGTAATGGTTACTCTGTTGATTTGTTGCCTAGGTGATCTGTCCAATGCTGAGAGGTGTGATCAGGTCCCTGAATATTATCATAGAGCAGATGCTTCTTCTGTCACAGGAATGGGCTTTGTGGAGAGAGACATCCTCTTCTTTTCTTTGTCTCTGCTGGTGACTCTCCTTGTGTCAGTGCACTCCAGTCTGGCAGGCCATCTGCGTGGTGGTTGTGGCGTCTAGCCACTTTTGCAGCAGCCATGGTTATTGTGATGGCTGTGGTAGTCCACCCTCATGGAGGTGATGTTTTTGGCATGCTCCTTGGTGCTGGTGATGTGCCTGGTGGTGATGATGATGTGCCTGATTGTGGAGAGTGTCTGATCCCCTACTCCATGCCTCAGGTTTCTGGGTGGGCCATGAGGTGCTGCCGCAGTGTGCCCAGTAGTGGGAGGGGAATCCGGTCCCCTTCTCCATGCCTCGGGTCCATGGGCAGGCCCCAAGGCACTGGTGCAGTGTGTCTGGTTGTGGGGGGGGATCCAGTCCCCTTCTCCATGCCTCAGGTCTGCAGGCGGACCCCGAGGTGCTGTCACGGTGTGGCTGGTTGTTGGAGGGAGGTCCGGTCCCTGGCTTATAGCCCCAGGCCTCTGGGTGGGCCTCGAGGCACTGGTGGTGTGCCTGGATGTGGGAGTGGGGTCCAGTCCCCGGTTCCAAGCCTTGGGTTCCTGGGTGGGTCCTGAGGCGCTGGTGGTGTGAGTGGTTGTGGCCCTCATGTTCCCTGGCGCGCCCCAAGGCATTAGTGGTGTGCCTGGGCCAGAACTAATTTTTTGTCCTTTGCTTACTTCTAACTCAGGGGAGCTTCCTGTGGGAACCAGTACATGAGCTGTGTTGTACAGCTAAATTGCTACTTTGCTGCTGTTTCACTAGGGAAGGTTTTTTGTGCAGCTCAGGGTTTAACGGTTGACCTTTTCTTGACTTCCAGCTCTCCAGAGACTCGGGGCACCTGGGTTGTGTAGATACTCTGATCTGGGCCTGAGTTTTTTTGTCAAACTGCACCCCATGCAATTCTGCATTCCTGACCAGTCTCCTCTGAGTGGTCCTGCGCTGATTAGGGGGTGGATCGGCTGTCCTTGCTGTGTCCCAGTGTTCTCCCAGTGGGCTCATCTCCCCCACTGCCCGTGCTCCAAACACTTCACATGGGACGGGCCTTGTGCTGTTCCCTTGCGTTGACTCACGGGCCTCTGAATGGATCCCCTTTTTCAGCTGTTCTGGCTCCTCCCTCCTGCATGGGTCCACAGGAACCCTATTAGTGGTCTTGCTGTCCTGCGGGCCACCATAGTCCTCTTCTCCCCTGCTGCCTCCATGTAACTCCATCTAAAGGGCACAGCATTAAAGTGGCTGCAAACTGAAATGCTCAGAGCAGTTTTTTCTTTCTCTCATCGCGGTTTCTTCTGCCTCAATGAGCTCCGTAGGTCTCTCCTCCTCTTCCCCTGATCTCCCACGGCCCCAGCTTGGCTGATGTTACATTTTTATAGTTGTAAATTGGTTGATTTTGTAGGACAGAGTGACACTGAGGACCATTTATTCAGTCATCTTGACCAGAACTCTGTATATCTTCTTTAGAGAAATATCTATTCAGATTCTTTGACCTTTTAAAAATTGTGTTGACTTTTTGTTATCAAGTTACAAGATTTCTTTATATATTCAAGATCTAGATCCCTTATCATACATATGATTCGCAAATATTTTCCCCCATTTTGTAGGTTACCTTTTACTTTCTTAATGGTATTCATTGAAGCATAAAAGTTTTGAATTTTGGGGAATTCTTATCTTTTTTGTTGTTGTTGCTTATGCTTTTGGTATGATATCCAAGAAAATAATGCCTAATCAAGGTCACAAAGGTTTACCCCTATGTTTTATTCTAAAAGTTTCAGCTCTTAGATCCATTTTGAGTTAATTTTTGTACATGGTGAGGTAGGGGTCCAAGTTCATTCTTTTGCATGTGGATATCCAGTTGTCCCAGCACCATTTGTTGAAATGACTATTCTTTCTTCATTGAATTGTTTTGATACCTGTGTTTAAAATTAATTGGCCATAAATATAAGGATTTATTTCTGGACGCTCAATTCCTTATGCTAGCTAGTACCACACTGTCTTGATTACTATTATTTTGTAGTGAATTTTGAAATCAGATTGTAGGAATCCTCGAACTTTGTTCTTTTTCAAGATTGTTTTGAACCCCTTGAATTGCCATATGAATTTGAGGATCAGCTTGTCAATTTCTGTAAGGAAACCAGCTGGGATTTGATAGGGTTTGTGTTGAGTCTGTAGATCCATTTGGCAAATACTGCCACTTAAACAATATTAAGTCTTCTGATCAATGTCCAAGGGAACATAAAAAAATTCATGGAAAGGTTCGTATTATCATTTAATTCTATTATTTTTATTTTTGAAGTACCTTCATATGTGGAATGTCCTTTCATTTATTTAGGTCTTCTTTATTTTAACAATGTTTTGAAGTTTTCAGAGTATAAATTTTCTACTTCTTTTGTTAAATTTATTCAGAAGTATTTTATTATTTTTTAAATTTTAATTTTTTATTGAAACATTGATTGTACATATTCATGGGGTACAGAATTATTTTTCAATACATGTACACAGTGTTTGAGGATCTAATCAGGGTAATTAGCATATTCACCATTGCTTTTATTCTTTTTTATAATGTTATGAATAGAATATTATTTTCTTAATTTTCTCCTTTGATTATTCATTGCAAGCGTATAGAAATACAGTTGCCTTTATGTATTGTTCTTGTATCCTGCAACTTTGTGGAGTGTATTTTTAGTTCTAATTTGTGGGGGAGAGTTCCTTCATATTTTCTATGTATATGATCATGTTATTGTTGAATAGAGATAGTTCTACTTCATCCTTTCCAATGTGGATGCCTTCTACTTCTTTTTCTTGCTTAATAGTCCTGGCTAGAACCTCCACTGCAATACTGAATAGAAGTAGCAAGAGTAGACATCCTTGTTTCTTTTGTGATCTTAGGGGGAAAGTCTTTCACCATTCAGTATGTTAGCTGTAGGTTTTTTGTAGATATACTTTATTAGGTTGAGAAAGTTTCCTTCTATTCCAAGTTTGCGTAGTGTTTTTATCATGGAGGGTTGTTGGATTTTGTCAAATACTTTTTCTGTGTCTGCTGACATGCCCTTTATTCTATTAACATAGCGTATTACATTAATTAATTTTTGGATTTTAAACCAACCTCACATTCCTGAGATAAATCCCAATTGGCCATGGTGTATAATCCTTTTTATATGTTGTTGGATTTCATTTGCTAGTATTTTTGTTGAGGATTTTTGCACCTATATTCAGAGATACTGGTTTGTAGTTTCTTTGTGATGTTTTTGGTTTTGGTTTCAAGTTAATACCGTTTTCATAGAATGAGTTGGGAAGTGTTCCCTCCTTTGTTTTTTGGAAGAGTTTGTGAAGAATTGATATTAAATCTTCTTTAAATGTTTGGTAAAATTCACCAGTGAAGCCATTTGGGCCTGGGCTTTTATCTGGTCATAGTTTTTTTCCCCCTCCTCTGCTGTTGTTTTTAAATCACTTATGTAGGCTCTTTACATATTGTAGGTCTTTTCAGGTCATCTATTTCTTTTTGGGTTAGTTATGGTAGTTTGTGTATTTCTAGAAATTTGTCCATATTATCTTTGTTATCTAATTTATCAGCGTACAGTTGTTCATAGTATTATCTTACAATTCTTTTTATTTCTGTAACGTTGGTAGTAATGTCCCTTCTTTCATTCCTAACTGTAGAAATTTGGGTCTTCCATCTTTTTTCTTACTTAATCTAGCTAAAGTTTTTTTCATTTTTATTGACTTTTTAAAAGAACCAACTTTTGCTTTTGTTGATTTTCTCTATTGTCTTTCTGTTCTCTATTTCAATAATTTCCACTATAAACTTTATTTCCTTCTTTGTGCTTTCTTTTGGTTTGTTTGTTCTTCTTTTTCCAGTGTCTTAATATGGAGGTATATCTCTTTTTTTTAGTGTATGCATTAATAGCTATAAATTTCTCCTTAAGCACTGATTTAGCTGCATCTGTAAGATTTGTTATGTTTTCATTTTTATTCTTCTCAAAATATTTCCTGATTTCCTTTGTGATTTCTTCTTTGACCCATTGGTTATTTAGGATTGTGTTGATTCCCACATATTTGTGGAATTTTTGTATTTCTCTCTGTTACTCATTTCTAATTTCATTCCATTGTGGTTGGGGAACATACTTAGTATGATTTTAATCCTCCTAATGTTATTGAGACTTGTTTTACAGTCTAGCATATGGTCTATTCTAGAGTATGTTCCATATGCACTTAAGAAAAAAGTGTATTCTGCTGTTCTTAGGACTCTCTCTGTTTTTGAAATTTCTTATGGGAGTAACTTATCTCAGACCAACTCTGCTGCTGGTAACAGTTATAAATTGTGGGCAACATGTAAACCAAACTATCTGAAGGCAGTGGAGAGTGGCCAAAAGCATGCAGAAACTGGAGTCAATCCTTTGGAAGAGAAGAATGATACTTTTAAAAAATGGTTTATCCCCTGAAGCAGGCCCCAGTCATCATCAGACATGGTGGCTGGAACTTGAGGAATCAGAGGATAGACATCAGAGCTATCACAGAAGTTGGAAAGTGAAGATAGAGGAACCAGAAAGGAGAGCTCCCCAAAGAGAGAGCCCCAAATTCTGCATCTAAACTCTGCTGAAGTCTCTGGCTGACCCCTGAACTACACACACATGTGCAGATGAGATTCCACGCAGCTCAGCTAAGGCTTAAAGAACTGCTGCTGTCTGTCACAGGAAAGATCCAGTTTGGAGTTTGAGGTCAGCCAAGTTAATTGCCTGTTGAAACTGGAAATCAGTATTCTTTAGAGGAACATACCAATCCATATTGTCTACAATACTGCATCACTGACAATGTCCAGGATATAATCCAAAAATACTAGATGTTAAAATAAACAAATAGGAATATGTCTCCCAAGACGTTACTCAGGAGAAAAAGCAATCAATGAAGCATAACCCTGCGATAACTCAGATTTTGGAATTAGCAGATAAGAATTTTTTTTTTCTTTGTCCTTTTTGTGACCAGAAAGGGGATTGCAACCCTTGGCTTGGTGTCACCCGCACCGCGCTCAGCTAGTGAGTGCACCGGCCATCCTTATATAGGATCCGAACCTGCAGCAGGAGCTCCTCTGTGCTCCCAAGCGCCACACTCTCCCGAGTGCGCCATGGGGCCGGCCCAGCAGATAAGAATTTTAAAGCAGCTATTGTAGCTGTGATCAATACATGTAACGGAAAATATGCAAATAATGAATATACAGATAATATACAGATAGGAAATCTTGGCAGAGATCTGGAAAAATGTGTGTGAGAGCAAGAGAATAAAAGCATATAGTCATTCTAGAACTTTGAAATAAAAATTTTACTACATGAATTTAGCAGTGAAATGTAAATGATGGAAAGAGGCAGTGACCTTGAATATAGATTAATTAAAAAGTATCCAATTTGAAGAACAGAGAGAAAAAGGTAAATATAAAATGGACCTGTGTGAAAATATCGAAAGGTGTTAACTTACAGATGTACGGTTTCAACCAGAAGGGTGTGCAGAATAAGTTTGAAGAAACTGTGACTGAAAAATTCTCAAATTTGGTGAAAGATGTGAAAGACCATATGGAAAAACCAAAAGCTCAATGAACCCCAAATAGGATAAATACAAAGAAAACCACACCTAGCCCATCACATTCAAGCTGCTGACTATCAAAGATAAAAAATACTGAAATAAGCCAGAGCAGAATAACACATCGTGCTTAATAGAACAAAGACACAAATGATGGATGATTTTTTAAAAATTTACTTATTAATATATGTATTTTTTCACATTCTATGATGTTGCGGAGCAGTTGGGGGGCTGGGGGAGAGAAGAAAGGGAAAGGAAATAGGATGGGAGAAAAAGGAAGGAGGAGGGGTAGGGTTGAGGCCTGTGGCATCCCTCTCATTCCTGTAGGGGAGACCAGGGGGCTTCCAGAGGTGTCTTGGTCATGGCTGGGCTAGGTACAGATAACAGGAGTGTGTGGCCGAAGCCTTCGCCCCCCACCATCCCAGGAGCCTGGGGTACTTCTTGCAGCGACTTGTTGATTATAGCTGGGCCGATTGCGGGTGTAGGGGGGGCATGGCCGAGGCCCTTGGCCCACCATCCTTGGGACTAGTTGCAGGTGTCGGGGGGGCATGGCCATGGCCCCCAACCCTGCCCCTTCCCTGGCTTGGTTACCCAGGGTACTTCTGGTCCTTCTTGGTTTTATAAGTGTTCTTTGGTGATGTGAGACCTTTAGTAGTTACTGTCAAACTTTGTCTCTGGTCTGTAGGTATTTTGTTTTCTCTTTGAGCTCTGTGTTGGATTATTTGCTGTTCCCACCACTTAAACTCTGCACTGGAACTAATTTGTTGTCCTTTACTTACTTCTAAAATGGAGGAACTTCCTGTGGGGACCAGCACTTGAGCTGTGTGGTTGAGCTAAATTGCCGCTTTGCTGCTGATTCCCTGGGAAAGGCTTTTTGTGCAGCTCAGGTTTTTTTTTTTTTTCCTTTTTGTCTTTTTTCATGACTGGCAACGGATCGCAACCCTCAGTGTCGCGCCCATACTGGACCGGGACCGGCAACGGGATCGCAACCCTCAGTGTTGCGCCCGTACCTCGCTCAGCCAGTGAGCGGCTGGTCTGTATGTGGGATCCGAACCCTCGGCGGGAGCGCCACCGCGCTCCCAAGCGGCACACTGTAGCAGTGCGCCACCGGGCCGGCCGCAGCTCAGGTTTAATTGTTGACTTTCTAGGTACTTCTGGGTCTCGTGAGATCAGGTGCACCTGGGTTGTGTAGAAACTCTCATCTAGGCCTGGGCCTTTTCAGCAAACTGCACCTCCCTGCAGTTCTATATTCCTGACCAGTTTCCACTGAGTGGTTCTGTGCGGATTAGGGGGAAGATCAAATGTCCATGCTGTGCCCCAGTGTTCTCCCAGTGGGCCTGTCTCCCCCACTGCCAGTGCTCCAAACACTTCCCATGGGGCTGGCCATGCGCCGGTTCCTTGCGATGACTCACTGGCCTCTAAGTGGCTCCCTTTTTTCAGTTGCTCTGGCTCCTCACTCCTGTATGGGTCCACGGGAACCCTATTAGTGGTCTTGCTGGCCTGGGGGCCACCAAGTTCCCCTGCATCCTCCAAGCATTTCCATCCAAAGGGCACAGCTGTGGCTTTTGCCAGCTCTTGCTCTGTGTGCTCAGCAGCTCCAGCTTGGAAGCAGCCAGGGCTTGAAATGGTCAGAGCAGTTTTTTCTTTCTCTTATCATGGCTTCTCCCACTTTCATGCACTTTGTAGGTCTCTCCTCCTCTTCCCCTGAGCTTTAGTGGCCCTAGCTTGGCTGTTGTTGCCTTTTTTTGTTTGTTTGTTTTTTTAAAAATGACTGGTAAGGGGATCTTAACCCTTGACTTGGTGTTGTCAGCACCAGGCTCACCCATTGAGCTAACCGGCCATCCCTATATGGGATCCGAACCCATGGCCTTGGTGTCATCAGCATCACACTCTCCCGAGTGAGCCACAGGGCCAGCCCTGTTGCTTTTTTATAGTTGTAAATTGGTTGATTTATGGGAGAGAGTGATGCTGGGGACTGTCTATTCTGCCATCTTGACCGGAAGCTCCAATGGTTGATTTTTTTTATCAGATAGTTATGATCAGGGGACAATAGAACAACATCTTTTAAGTGTAGAATACCGGCTAGCCACACACACAAAAAAATGTGTAGAATGAAATGTTCTTACTTGAAAAAATAAAGTTGGCAATTCTGTGTCAACCTCTTAATATATTTATGAAAATTCACAGATCTGTAAAAGTTCAGGGGCCGGCCCATTGGCAATTCTGTGTCAACCTCTTAATATATTTATGAAAATTCACAGATCTGTAAAAGTTCAATGAGCAGTGGTTAGCATTGGTCTAGATCAACAGTCTTACAGTAGAAGAGATTAAATTTATAGATATAGATTATTAGTGATTAGTCTAGGATTAGTCCAGGGTAACACAAGAATTATTGTCAGAACCCTCATCTCCTGACACCCAGTTCACTGTCGTTTACTGGTAGGAAAACCTGAATCTAAATTAAGATCTCATGTTAAAAAAAAAAGGTTTCAAGAGCAAATCCTAACCTTGCAACTGTCTCTCATTTTTTGAGTGTCACCAGCACAAATCATGTCTTCCTGAATGACTGGCTCCATTTCTGGGAAGAAGGCACCAACTGGGTTGTAGAGTCGTTCACAAGCCTGGTGGTCAATGACTGGTATTTCTGCTTCCTGGAGGGTAGAAGGGTAATTGCCATCTGCAGAGGAAGACAGGAATGAAAGGTTAAATCAACCTGGAAAGGTGGAGGGGCAACATTCAGTCATGATGTGCAGAAGTCTCTGAATGGGAACAGAAAAGCAGAATACAATCATGTTCCAATCATATTTATTTATAGAAGGATCTTTTGCTACAGTTAAATCTGAAACAATGGATTATTCAAGATTGTTTCCATATTTCAGGTTTTTCTTCTATTGTGCCAATGTTCTAAATAAAGAGTAATTCTGATAAACTCTGAGTAAAGATTTGAGTATTTTTCTTTTTTTTTTAAAAGATGACCGGTAAGGGGATCTTAACCCTTGACTTGGTGGTATCCGCACCATGCTCTCCCCAGTGAGCTAACTGGCCATCCCTATACGGGGATCCGAACCCGTGGCCTTGGTGTTTTCAGCACCACACTCTCCCGAGTGAGCCATGGGCTGGCCCCAAGATTTGAGTATTCTAAAGTATTCTAAAATTTCCTCCTTTCCCATTTGCCTGCTTCCAGATCAGCACCTGCCTTGTCTGTACTCCATCCTAGGAAAGAATTGACACTTTAAAAACATAAAAAACACTAGACTTATGAACCTCTGTTTGAGAGAGGTAATTATGTATTTAAGTTCTTAAATTTGCATATCCAGCTATAGTTAGACTCTAGGCGTTATATAAGAATAAATAAACATATAGAGGTCAAAAAAGGCATTTTATTTGAAGACTTATAAGTAATATCATTAGATAGATCTGGTTTTGTTGAAAAATAGAGTAAGGATATGCCTAGAATGTGAATGTTCTGGAGTGGGTACATATAAAACAACCCCTCTCTCTCTGCCCATTCTCACCTGTACTTTCCTTAATTTGTCCCCATCCAGTCACCCAACAAGAGGGTGGAATTGTCAACTGCTTTGTGATATTGTGCAAACAGATGGGCAGGATGAAAGAAGTGAAGGTGACTTGGGAGGACAGTTTCAACAAGGCAATGTCTGCAGTTGTGTCTTGGTATTTGGGATGGATGACGATTTTGGACACATGGTACTGCACACCGTTACTTGAGTAGCCTACTTCAGTCGATCCCAGCCATACAGTATATAAAGAAGCAGACCAGGTCCTAAGGAGAAAAGGGGGAAAATAAAAGTGGAGCTTTTTATTTTTATTTATTTTTAATTTTATTTATACAGCTGGGTCAGAACAAGCTGCCTATATGTAGCACTAAGTCTCTAAGCAAGAAAGGAGGGTAGACGACTGGGAATTAACCAGAGTACTTCCAACTTGAACTAGGGTTGATGCGTTTCCTTCTTCTCTCCTTCCCTTCTTTCCTCCCTCCCTGACCACTCTCTGTGGTCTTCTTTTACAAGCTATGGCCAAAGTTTTGTCTTGTATTTTCTCCCTGATTCTCTCATTTACCTCTCCTATTCTCCATGGTTTCAGCCATCATTTGTACACTTAATAGTCATTTGCTCTTTACTGCCAGTTTTGACTTCTGTTCTGAGCACTAGACCTTTATTTCAAAATAAAATTTTAAAACAAAGTGTAACCAAAGTTACACATATACACAATTTTATTTTATTTTGTTTTGGTGGCTGACCAGTGCGGGGATCTGTGTTGCTTTGCCTCCCACAGATTTGTCACCCCTTTTCCCCTGGGTGGCGGAGCTGCCAAAGATTACTCAAAACCCCTCTCTTCTGAACAGTGAGAAGTCCTGAAAAAAGGGGTTAATCTCCCGGAACCCTCAAGATAGAGGCATTCCTTCCAATTGGGAAATTAACCACGATTTGGGGTTCTCTTCCCACATTTATTCTCCAGACCAGGAAGTTACAGGAAGAGAACATAGGTGGGGTTTTTGCTAAGTATAGTTTAACAAGTTTAACAATAGAAGCTGGTAACATTCAGTAAGACAAGCAAGGTGACATTCTATAATGCAGTTAAGTTGATCCACTAACAAAAGCTTGATTTTAGCATTCTCTTCTTACAGCAATTTCCCAGTATCTTTACATATCAATCAGTAACCTGTCTGTCTTTGAGCCAGCAACCTTGCTGTGTTACAGTTCTTTACCTTACAACAGAGACTATAGCCTGGGGAAAATTTCCTGTCCTTTGCAAGGTCAATATTTGAAACTGCAAGGCTTTGGAAAACCAGGCCCTGTGAAGTACATTTGCTTTATGCATACTCCACAGATCTGAACCTTTGACCTTGGGGTTATCAGCACTGGACACGATTTTTTTTTATTTTTAATAATTGCAGATTTTTTTTTTTTTTTAAGATGATCGGTAAGGGGATCCTAACCCTTGACTCTGTGTTGTCAGCACCACACTCTCCCAAGTGAGCCAACCGGCCATCCCTGTATAGGGATCTGAACCCGTGGCCATGATGTTATCAGCACCACACTCTCCCAAGTGAGCCATGGGCCAGCCCTAATTGCAGATGTATTTTGAAATAGGTCTCTACAAAGTGTTACGGGATCATAGAAATGAAATTACTTGATTCTGTCCGGGAAGATCAGAAAAGTCTTTCCCGAATAGAGAACAAATTGAAGTTTGGAATAATGAATAAGAGTTTTGATTGAGGAAAATAACTGAGTATTAATGGAGTAGTATATACTGTTGAGAAACAATTCTTCAGGGGTCTCTTTTTTTTTTTTTTGTCTTTTTTCGTGTCCGGCAACGGATCACAACCCTCAGTGTCGCGCCGGGACCGGCAACGGGATCGCAACCCTCGGTGTCGTGCCCACACCTCGCTCAGCCAATGAGCGGGAACCGGTCTGTATGTGGGATCCGAACCCTCGGCGGGAGCGCTGCCGCGCTCCCAAGCGGCGCACTGTAGCAGTGCGCCACCGGGCCGGCCCCTTCAGGGGTCTCTTTATATTAACTGCATGTCTTACTAGTGACTAGCAAACAGCCTTGGAAGGCAGAAATAGCATCTCCCTTCAGAGCAAAGGACAGGCATGCCTACTGCCCATTATGAAATGTTGAGATCCCTGAGTGCAGCTTCTGAAATGCAATCTACTTCATGGGTGGGTGCCACCTGGTCCTCCTCCACTTTCTTGTTCTCCAGTGGGTTGCCTTTCATGCTTGTTGACCAAATAAGATGTGAGAACCCTATCTCTCTCTCTTTTTAAAAATTTTATTTTTATACAACGTAAACATTCTTTCTGGCCCTTTACCAATTTTCCATAACCCCCACCTCCCTCCCCCTTTTCCACTTCTGGTGGCCTCAGTTCCATTCTCTCCTTTCAAAAGCTCAAGGAATTATTGTGATTGTTGTATCTTTCTTTTTTTTTTTCTTCCAGCTCCCACTTATGAGTGGGGACATGTGGTATTTCTCTTTCTGTACCTGGTTTATTTCACTTAACATAATTTTCTTTAAGTTCATCCATGTTGCTGTGAGTGGCAGAATTTTATTCCTTTTATGGCAGAATAGTATTCCATTGTGTCTATATACCACATTTTCCTTATCTATTTGTGCATGGATGGACATTTAGGTTGGTTCCAACTCCTACCTATTGTAAGTACAGCTGTGATAAACATGGGAGTATCCCTTTGAAATGATGATTTCCATTCCTTTGGGTATACACCCCACAGTGGGATTGCTGGATCCTATGACAGTTCTATCTGTACTTGTTTGAGGAAACTCCATTCTGTTTTCCATAATGGCTGTATTAATTTACAGTACCATCAACAGTGTAGGAGGGTTCCCCTTTCTCTGCATTCTTACCAGCATTTGTTATTATCGGTCTTCTTTATTACAGCTGGTCTAACTGGGGTGAAATGTATCTCAGTGTGGTTTTAATTTGCATTCCTCTGATGCTTAGTGATGTTGAGCACTTTTTCATGTGTCTATTGGCCATTTGTATATTTTCCTTTGAGAAATGCCTATTCAGCTCCTTTGCCCATTTTTAAATCAGGTTACATGTTTGTTTGTTTGTTTCCTATTAAGGTGTTTGAGTTCCTCATGTATTCTGGATATTAATCCCTTGTCAGATGCATGGTTTGTGAATATTTTCTCCCATTCTGTACGTTGTCTTTTTGCTCTGTTAACTGTTTCTTTTGCTATGCAGAAGCTTTTCAGTTTGATAAGATCTCATTTGCTTATTTTTTTCTCTTGTTGACTGTGCTTTTGGAGTCTTATTTATAAAGTCTTTGCCCAGTCCTACCTCCTGAAGTGTTTCTCCTGGGTTTTTTTTTTTCGTAGTTTTATAGTTTCTAGTCTTATATATAAGTCTTAATAAAGTCTTTAATCTATTTTGAGTTGATTTTGGTATATGGTGAGAGTAACAGGTCTAGTTTCATTCTTCTACATATGGATGTCCAGTTTTCCTAGCACCACTTACCAAAGAGGCAGTACGTTCCTCATTGTTGTCCTTGTTAAAGATCAGTTGGCTGTAAGTACGTGGGTTGATTTCTGGGTTCTGTATTCTGTTCCATTGGTCCGAGTGTCTGTTTTTATGCTAGTACCATGCTGTTTTGGTTACTATACCTTTCTAGTATAATTTGAAGTCAGGTAGTGTTAAGCCTCTGGCTGTTTTTGCTCAGGATTGCTTTGGCTATTTGGGGTCTTTTGTTGTTCATATGAATGTTAAGATTGTTTTTTCTATTTCTGTGAAGAATGTTATTGGTATTTTGATGGGGATTGCATTGAATCTGTAGATTGCTGTGGGTAGTATGGACATCTTCACAGTGTTAATTCTTCTAATTCAGCAGCATGGATTGTCTTTACATCTTTTTGTGTCCTCTTTAATTTCTTTCAGCAGTGATTTGTAGTTCTCATTGTAGAGATCTTTCACCTCCTTGGTTAAACTGATTCCTAGGTATTTTACTTTTTTGGTGACTATTGTAAATGGGCTTGCTTTCTTGATTTCTTCTTCTGCTTTGTTATTGTAGTATAAAAAAGCTACTGATTTTTGTGTGTTGATTTTGTACCCTGCAACTTTACTGAAATCATTTATCAGCTCTAAGAATTTTTTTTTGTAGAGTCTTAGTTGTTTCTATGTATACGATCATGTCATCTGCAAACAGGGACAGTTTGACTTTGTCTTTTCTAATCTGGATGCCCTTTATTTCCTTCCCTTGCCTGATTGCTCTGGCTAGTATTTCCAATACTGTGTTAAATAGGAATGGTGAGAGTGGGCATCCTTGTCTTGTTCCTGTTCTTAAGGGAAAAGCTAAAAGCTTTTCAGGATGGTATTGGCGGTGGGTTTGTTATATATGGCTTTTATTGTGTTGAGATACTTTCCTCCTATACCTAATTTGCTGAGAGTCTATTCTGAAGGGATGTTGAATTTTGTTGGCCTACTTTTGCCTTCTGCTGGGTGGGGGTTGCTGCCCATGGCTCCTGCCTAGGACCCTGTGCGTGCTTCTGTTTTCTGCCAGGCAGTGTGGGCCATACACAATTTTAAATGACAAATATTGTAGTCCCCCTTTATATGTGGGGGATACATTTCACGACCCCTGGTGGGTGCCCAAAACTACTATAAAACCAAACCCTATTATGTTATGAGGCGTAAATTTCTTTTTTCCTTCTTCACAATTCCATGGATAGAAGATTCATTCTTACCATAGATCTTAGCAACTTCATCATACAACTTTTTTTCTTTCGTTATTAGGTTGAGAATTTTTCACCTTTTCACTTAAAGGAAGCACTTAAGGTTTCTCTTTGGCATAAAAAGCTTTGGGGCGATTACGAAGTAAGATAAGGGTTACTTGAATACAGCACTGTGGTACCGTGACAGTCAGTCTGATAACTGATGGCTACTAAGTGACTAGTGGGCTGGTAGCATGTACAGTGTGGATATGCTGGACAAAAGGAGGATTCACATCCCTGGCAGGACGGTGTGAAATTTTATCA
>NW_007730391.1:86383-87478 GCF_000696425.1 Galeopterus variegatus
CTCAGTTGACTGCAGGAAACTGAAACCATGGAAGAAAACTACAGATAGGGGGCACTAGTGTAGTTTAATAATACGTACAAAATAAAGAAATACAAAACAGAGATTCTCTGCCCCACCGCCATCAATTCACACTATTCAGAGGCAATCACTTTCAACTCCTTTAGCTCTTAGTGATTTCCCTAGTATTTTCAAGAAACCCCATGTATTGCTACATATTTATTCATTTTCAGTTTTAGAATATTGAGCTTCTCACACATCACTGCCCATCCCCACCCCCACTTCCTTTCTACACATCATCCTAACCAGTATTATCATAACTTTTTATTAGATCAGTATTTAATGTATATATTCTTGGGACTATGTAAACATTATTCACTACTGGATCATATTGGGCACTGTGATTACATTTCTTGTAAAAACTTTTTGTTTCTCCTGGAGTTGATAATGTGGTCTCACTTTGTTTTCTTAGTTTTATATATACCCATCACTAATTCATCATTCATTCCCCGCACTCTCTGCCAGAACTGTGAATCTCCTCTCAATATGTTCAAACTGTCAGGCATCCTATCAATACTATCTATTTTTGCAGCCCTCTGCTCTCTTGCTCCAAGCTGGGCTGCTCTACAGCTGTCATCTTGGCACTTTCTGTTATTCTCCATGATTTTCTTGGAGATTCTCTTCTGTATTAGTGTCCCCTTTCGTCTGGATCCCATGTTTTCCTGTTTTTTTCCCCTCTTTACTTTGGTGAAGCACATTCTCCTGTGTACACAAGACTAACATTTTTGCTGCTTTACATATTTGAAAATCTCTTTTTTTACCCCACACTTGATTGATGTGGGGTAGAATTCTAGGTTGGACATAATTTTCTCTTAGCATTTGAAGGTATTACTCTATTTTGTTTGAGCTTTCAATGTTACTTAAAAGTCCTATTGTTTTGATTTCTCTGTGTATTAATTATCTATTGTTGTCTAACAAGTTGCCACAAAGCTTAGTGGCTTAAAACAACAAACATTTATCTCACAGTTTCTGAGGGTCAGGAATCAGATGTGATTGGTTGAGTGTCTCTGACTCAAGGTCTGTCATGCAGCTGCATCA
>NW_007730391.1:88146-89102 GCF_000696425.1 Galeopterus variegatus
GTGGGCCTCTCCATAGCTACTCACTACATGGCAACTTGTTTCTCTCACAGCAGTGGCTCTGAGAGAGGGCTCAGATTGGTTTGTGACTCACAAAAGCTCAAGATTAAACCCCCTGGTATTTAGGAAGTGATTTGGCCAAAAGTAAAAAAAATTTCTAATATAGTGCCTGTCTCCAACATTTTTTTTTCTACCTCTATGCCTTGTCCCTAGTTGCTCCTAGTTCTAGAGTCTGAGGTGACCTGGAGTTTAATTCTGCTCTACCCATCGTGCCACTTTCATTTGTCTTTTGGTTCATTTATGAAGTCATTCAAATATGTATTGAGAATGTGTCTGTGTGCTTGCTACCAGCTAGGACTCACGTTTGTATGCAGTGTGCAGCAGTCAGTATCCAGCTGTCACTGATGAGGGAGCCTCCACAGATATACTTCTGTTCCAAGTATAGGCTGGCCTGCCAAGGCCAGCGCCCTGCAACAGCATCCTGGCCACCTACAATGCGGCCTGAGTATACAGGTCGCCCACACACTAGAGAAAGGAGAAAGAGAAATATGGAAATCTGGGAGTCCTGTGCCTCTGTTCCCCATCTTATTATCATCCCCGAACTCCCATGCATTCCCAGGACCTGAGCCTTCCCTAGACTCCATACTCTATCTTATTCCAGTTCCAAACCTGCCAGTTCTGGGCCCAAGTGGAGACCACTCACCTGATTGCAGATCTCTCTTTTTAGGGAAAGAGCATGGGCAAGAACCTATGGAAGATGCACCGCATCATTAGTATATAACACATCTTATTCCTAGATTCACTGAACAGAATGAATTATATTTAAATTTCCCAAATTGGTGTTAAAAGGCCAAAATTTACAAACGTCTAGCTATTAATGACAATTTTGATCATTACGTACTTACCTGCCTTCTTTAACAGCATGCATGGAACATAATTTAACTTTTACTTGATGACTT
>NW_007730391.1:90057-92896 GCF_000696425.1 Galeopterus variegatus
CGCACTGCAGCAGTGCGCCACCGGGCCGACCCTATGCTGTTTTCTTTAACCAAATTGGCATTTTGTGGTATTTGTGTTATCGTTCTTCATTGTTACCTGTTACCTTTTTGCTATTCTCAGCATACTCTTATTTTAAATCACTGTGGGCCAGAAAAATAAATGAACAATCTTATGCCTGAAATCATTGACCAGTGTTTGCATTTTCAGTTCCCTCTACTTGGAATGCTGTTTTCCTGGGGCCTGTCCACCTTTCATCTCCTTCGAGTCCACTCAAATGACTCCTTCTTAGTGAGGCCTTCCTTGACTACCCCATTTAAAATTACAGCATGCTTCCCTCCCCTGTACTTTTGATGCCCCTTTTCTTTCATAGTATTTATTATCTTCTAACATGCTTTATAATTTACGTATTTAATATGTGCATTGATTATAAGTCCCATGAAGGCAGAGACCTTTATTTGTTTACTGCTATATCCAACCAAGAGCATTGGACTGGTGCCAGGCATATAGTAGTCTCTCAGGACTTTCTCAGGTCATACCATTCATAAGTAACATCCTGTGGGTTAAGTGTGATATTATTTTATCTGATGCCTTCTTAAATCAAAAAGCTCTGCCTTTTCCCTCCCAAACCCACTCCAGCAACTCACTCAATAGAAGAAACAACAGGAAGGCATGACCAGCAGGGCCCATGTCTGTCTTCAGGACCAGCACTTCCTGCTTCCTGGACTCAGGCTCCCAGAGAGAGGCCAGCTGGGGAGCAGCTGGAGAAGGCGGGCAGGACCAGCTTCTCTTCTGGGTGGATTCCTCTGCTTCACCCCCTCGTCTCTTTGGTTTTCACCCCTGGCCAGACACTGAAGAAGTGCTGCTGCAGGACCCAGGGGGAGGAGCTGGGGCTGAGGCGCCCCCTGCTGTCCTGGAAGAGTAGGATGTCTGGACTTTCTGCCTGTGGAGGTGAGGAAGGGGTAGATGGAGTGGCAGCTCGAGGGCACTGGAGGTAATCGGATCCTGTCTCTAGCAAGGAGATGGAAGGTGGACAGGATTGTTCAAAAGCAAAAAATGGAAAAGAAGAAATTAACTCAGTACCTGGTTAATTTTTTCTGTTTTTTTGGCAGAAGGGGGAGAGGTTCTCCTGTTTGTTATAGTGATAGCCATAGAATATACTGCAAATCAGGTGTCCTGGGAAATAGACTCTAAGACAGAGATTTGTAGGTAGGAAGTTTATTGGAGAGTAGTCTCAGGATCAGCACCTCCGGCAGGGAGTTGGGGGTGGGTGGAGAGAGCAGGATTGGGTAGAGAGAGAGTTGAACTGTAATGCATTTGCAACAGACCTTAGTCCATCCCACAAGTTGCTCTGGAGCTGAGGTGGCCCTTCAGAGAGGTCCTGAACTGAGATGAGAGGAATGGGCTCTTAGATCTCTGTGTCACAGGATGCAGGCTGCCTCCAAAGAGGGGGCAGTGAGATGGCTCTGTTGGCAGTTCTTGGGATAGGACTTAGCTGTGAACTGTCAGCAGCTGGCACTCCAAGCTGCTTGGGAAAAGAATGCTGCAGGTCTGAAGGGGATCTGGGTGGCACACCACAGCACCTGCTATGGAATTCTTCTCTGTGCCCTTTAAGTTTTCTGTACCAGCTATTTGTAGGGTATTAGGACTGTGGAGGCAGAATTCAATGAACTATTAAAGCACATTATTGCTATCTTATAGCTTAAAATATTGGGAGGCTTGAAAGAAACACATGAGTAGTTAAAAAAAATAATAGAAGACCAGAAAGTGTAGCTATTTTGGTAAGGATTATTCAGTTACAGGCAACAGAAGCTCACTTAAGCTGGTTTAAATCCAGAGGGGATTGTTTTGAAGATACTGTTTTGGGCTGTATTATGTCTCTCCAAAAATTTGTATGTTGAATCCCCAGTATCTCAAAATGTGACTGTATTTGGAGATACGGTCTTTAAAGAGGTAATGATATTAAAATGAGATCATTAGGATGGGCCCTAATCCAATACGAATGGTGTCCTTATGAGAAGAGGAAATTTGGACACAGACATATACAGAGGGAAAAGATGGCCATCCACAAGCCAGGGAGCACTAGAACAAATCCTTCCCTGCAGCCCTCAGGAAGAACCAGCCCTGCGGGCACCTTGATCTTGGACTTCTAGCCTCCAGAACTGTGAGAAAATAAATTTCTGTTGGTTAAGTCACCCAGTCTGTGGTACTTTGTTATTGCAGCCCTAGCAAACAAATACAGATACCTGTGGAACAGGAACATGGTAACAAGGACATCTGGAGCTATCACAGGACAGACCTGAAGACCAGAGATGGACAGGAGCTCTGAATCCATGATAGCTGGAGAGCACATAGCAGGAATTTAGGATCTTCACTCTGGTTCTCTGCCGGTAGTATGGCTCAACCTTCCACACTGTTTCTTATAACCCACTATAAACTGTGCAAGGATT
This sequence comes from Galeopterus variegatus, assembly GCF_000696425.1. Taxonomy (NCBI): domain Eukaryota; kingdom Metazoa; phylum Chordata; class Mammalia; order Dermoptera; family Cynocephalidae; genus Galeopterus; species Galeopterus variegatus. The sequence goes on from NW_007730391.1 coordinate 92,505, forward strand.
TCCTTGTTTTCAGTTCAATTTCCCAAGAAGTCTTATTTGTTACAGATTTTTTCTTACCAGGATATAGGTTCATGGCTATGGATTAGTTGTCTTTGGGGTAAGTGTCCTTATGTGAGAAGGAGAGCATATGGGGATGCAGAAATATGGCCAGCTAAGCAACAGGGACTGCGGTGGCAGGGCAGACGCCAGGTATGCTGTATCTCAGTACAGGAGCATAAAGATGTTCACCTCTTTAAATACATTTTTTAAGATTTTAAAAATGGATACTTGGAAAAAGAATCAATTCTCCATTAACTTGTTTATGACTGCCATGCTATAAATTTTTACCACATTTATGTTTTTCAGATCTACTTGTCTTCATTTGTGTCTGCTCAATGGGGATGAAATAATCT
>NW_007730391.1:93094-94192 GCF_000696425.1 Galeopterus variegatus
ACTGTGCAAGGATTTCCTTGTTTTCAGTTCAATTTCCCAAGAAGTCTTATTTGTTACAGATTTTTTCTTACCAGGATATAGGTTCATGGCTATGGATTAGTTGTCTTTGGGGTAAGTGTCCTTATGTGAGAAGGAGAGCATATGGGGATGCAGAAATATGGCCAGCTAAGCAACAGGGACTGCGGTGGCAGGGCAGACGCCAGGTATGCTGTATCTCAGTACAGGAGCATAAAGATGTTCACCTCTTTAAATACATTTTTTAAGATTTTAAAAATGGATACTTGGAAAAAGAATCAATTCTCCATTAACTTGTTTATGACTGCCATGCTATAAATTTTTACCACATTTATGTTTTTCAGATCTACTTGTCTTCATTTGTGTCTGCTCAATGGGGATGAAATAATCTTGTACTATTATTACATTTATGTTAGTTTATCCATACATTTTTAATGGCTCTTGTTTTGTGTATCCTATTTTTCCCCCTTTCTGTGGTTTATACGTTCACTCCGGTTTTCTATTACTCACTGTGATTTTATCATTGTATAAGGACTCTCAGTACTTTTTCACCTTAATTTTTTTCTGAAATTAATATTGCAACCTGCAGATTTCTCCTGCTCATTTCACTGAAGACACATATTAATGTCACAACAATCTATGAGGTCATTCTAATTAACTTACAGTACTCACAGGCAGTTTTAACTGTTGAGTAAACTCATTTAAGTATAGCTTTAAAAAGCCAGACCTCAGTTTGAGATCTGCCTTTATTTCAAGTCATGTTTGGAGTAAAGGTAGATTATTATTCATTTTGCAGAGATCCCAAAGCTCTGGATAGATTTTTCTGCTGATTTACCACAAGAACAAAAATTTGACCAGACATTCTTTTCCCTCTAAGAGTCTTGTAGTTGTCCCAGGTCTTTGGACTTTTACATCACTGGACAAGTCTGAAGGGCTGATTTATACCCTTTGTATATTAGTTGGATTGCTCACAGAATTTTTTCTTTTTCCTGTTGCTTAATGTTTTATAAAAATACATTTTGGGGGCCGGCCCGGTGGCGCACTGCTACAGTGCGCCGCTTGGGAGTGCGGCAGCGCTCCCGC
>NW_007730391.1:94679-113019 GCF_000696425.1 Galeopterus variegatus
GAGGGTTGCGGTCCGTTGCCGGACACGAAAAAAGACAAAAAGGGAAAAAAAAAATACATTTTGGTTTTGGTGTCTGTTAAATTTTGTTGTAAATAAATTCTATTGGTTATAAAACTAAAGCACCAGCTTCTTATTCTGAAAATTAGAATGTAAAAGGAAAGAATTAAATAGTTATCCTGCTTTTAAATTAGATGGTAAAAGGAAACAAATAGTTATTCTGCTTTTCCTATATGAACTGTAGATCAGAGTAACAAAATAGGCTTAGTCGATGAGGGGAGAATTCCAGCCAATAAATGTTGTTGGGCCGGTAGAATTAGCAAATCACCACTTGCATCCTCCCTTATGAAATAATTGACTCGGGGAACCATTATCAGTAGTTGAAAGCCTTAGATGAAAGGTTGATGGAGGGCTTAGGCTGTTGCCATTTCAACCCTCTGATAATCATAGCATCACTAAAAGTGGGACAAGGCCAACATGTGCCTCACGATGTCACGTAGTGTGAGGCACACAGTACCTCCTGTGAAGTATTCTTGTTGAAAAAAGTGAAACTTGAATCTGTAAAGCTACTTTCACTTACAGCCAATACGGGGGATAAAGGAGTAAGGTAAATGACAAAAAGAGGGAGTAAATAGTCAAATCCAGAATGTGGGACATTTTATAAACCAGCTGACCTAGTTTCTGTAATAAGTCAATGTTGTGAGGGTAAAAAGGGAGAGAGACCGCTCTAGATTAAAAGAAATTTAAGTAACATAAATGTGTGTGTGGCCCTTGTTTGGATCCTGATTTGACAAACCAAGTCTGAAAAGATATTTTGATACAGTCAAGGAAATTTGATAATGAACTGGGTATTGGATGGTTTGAAGGAATTATTGTTCATTTTGATAGGTGTGGTAATGACATTGAGTTATGTAAGAAAATGCCTATTTTTAGAGAGTTAGAAACCTATGAGTCCTTTCCGAATCTAATCTAAAATCTCTTATCATTTTGGAGAAAGCTCCTCTGGTTTTCAGCCCATAGTGGTATTGGTATGGCTGTATGACCTTAAACGGGTCACCTTTCCCCAAGGCCTGTATTTTCCTATTGTACCATGAAGGCACTGGAGTCAGTTGATGATGGCAGAGACTCTTTACAGATGTGACACTGAATTGCACGTTGCTTATTTATCACGATTTATCTTTGTCGATTTGCCTCCATTTCCTTCTACAAATATTTTCCTATTTTTAGTTCAGCAATCAAAAAACATGTTCGGTCTGTCATTTTACTGCCCCCTTGGCTCTCATAAGATAAGTGCCAAGGAGTTGGAAGCTAGAGAGTGGGTGCTTAATGCCCACCCCAGAGACTTTCGTGAAGACAGCTCTTAAAGCTGCCTCTCTCAGCATGCTCTCTCTCCAGATCTTAAGGTCTGTGTCCTCAGCTCATGACCCTATGTTATCATTAAAGTTGTCTTTAAACTCTGCTGTACACATGGCTGTTGGTTTGGGAAGTGACAATGTGGTGGTAGTGCTAAGAGCTTTATTAGTTGTCATGTAGCCGTGGACAAGTTACTGCCTCTATCTTTGCAAAATGGGGAATAATAATATCCCACAAGATCTTTGTAAGAATTAAATGAGGTATTATAGGGCTAGCACTTAGTTTGGCTTTGGCCTGTTAAGCATACAATAATAAATGGTGGCTGCTATCTTTATTGTCGTTGTTTAACTAATATCTCAGCTTTAAGTATTAATTTAATTCTGGGCAAAAGGTTAACTTGGTGATGTCTTAGATTATGTTGATGGATAAGGGTTTCTTAACCTTGGCACTATTGACATTTTGGGCCAGATGATTCTTTGTTGTGGGGTGGCTGTCCTGCTCATTGTAGGATATTAAGCAGCATCCCTGGCCTCTACCTACTAAATGACAGTAGTTCCTCCCTCTCATTGTTGTGACAACCAAAAATGTCTCCAAACATTGTTATATGTTCGCTGGGGGGCAAAATCACCCCTGGTTGAGAACCACTACTCTAAAGCAAGGATGCCACTTTAGGAATTCAGTTTTCTCTTGAGCACCCTGAGAATAAAACAACAGTAGATCTGCAAGTTTTATAACTTTCTATCTGTATTTTCAGGAAGGCCAAATGGACTCCATTGTCTCCTTTCTATTTTAATCTAATTCCATCAGATCAATCTATTATATTGGAAAACGATTAAATTGCCATATAAAATAGTCTCTAAAGAACGATTGATTTCTCTAGCACATGTGTAGCAAGCGTTGGCTTCAGCCCTTGTGAGCACAATAACAAAGTGCTTTCAGTGGGTGGGGTAATGGGCGACTCAGAAGGAATTCTCCCCTGCCTGCCTCTGTTTCATCCGTGACTGCTAAACACAGTCAACCTTAGCTTCCCAGCGCCTTAAGCTAGACCCTTCCCTTTCTTTCTACCTGTGAAGGCAGCCTTGAAGATGGCCCCCAGTGATCTTTGCCTCCTGATACTCCCACCTTGTTGACTCACTGCTAAAGAAGAGGATAGAGGGGCCGGCCCGGTAAGCGCACTGCTACAGTGCGCCGCTTGGGAAGTGCGGTGGTGCTCCCGCCGAGGGTTCGGATCCCACATACAGACCGGCCGCTCACTGGCTGAGCGAGGTGCGGGGGCAACACCGAGGGTTGCGATCCCGTTGCCGGTCCCGGTCTGGTACGGGGGCAACACTGAGGGTTGCGATCCGTTGCCGGTCACAAAAAAAGACAAAAAAAGGGGGAAAAAAAAAAAGAAGAGGATAGAACAGGAAGTAATGAGATGTCAGTTTTGAGATTAGGTTATAAAAACTGTGGCTTCTGTCTTGGGTGCTCTTTCTCACTCTGTCTTGGATCACCCACTCTGGGGAAGCCAGTTACCATGAGGCAGTCCTGCAGAGAGGCCTGCAAGAAGCAGATACTCTGAGACCTGCCAACAGATGTGAGTTTGGAGATGAGCCTTGAGATGACTGCAGCTATGGCTAACACAGCAGCACCTTGTGAAGGACTCTGAGCCATAACTATCAGCTAAGTCTTCCCTGATTACTGATCCACAGAAACTATGAGATAATAATTGTTTGTTGCTTTTGGCTACTAAGTTTTGGGGTGATTTGTTATATAGCAGTAGATAACCAATACGCTGCCTAGGCTCCTCTGGCCTGGCCTGCTTCGCCTGAACCTTCCAATATTCCAAGTCTCTACTTTTTCTTCAGAATCCACTCTAGTCCCAGGTTGGATGGTTTTCATCTTGTATTCAGCCAAGGGCAAAGTAACCTTTTGTCTACAGAATGTGGGATTGGGTGGGCCAGGTGATTTTCAGATTCCTTTCAGCCCTAAAGGTCTGTGCTTTTGTATTTCCCCAGGCCCTGTCTCTAGTTTTATCAAAAGAATGAATATGAGAACTAATTGTTAGAATCAACCAAATTTTATTCACTCTGGAGATCTTGCTTTCCAGACTGACCTGAGGGGAAAGGTGACATGCAGACGAGGCTTATCAGGTAGTGGAACTGCATCTATCCTGCTGGCTCTTCAAAATTTCTCTTTGCAATCCTTAACTTCTAGGATTTCCCCTTTCTGTCTTGTTCTCAATTGTCACTTCACCCCAGCCATACTGACCTTAGCCAGTCAGGGCAGCACCAAGAAGATCAGAGGCAGAAGCATCACAGGAAGGAGCCCAGAGAGGCCCAGATGGGGAGCAGCAGGAAGCCCAGTAAGTGAGATGGCTGACTTCTCAATCCAAGATTTGTAGAAACTGATGTTCGTATATACTCCAGGCTCATTGGTTCGGATGCAGTTTGATCCCCAGCTCACCACTCCTGCCAGGACCCAGAAATCCTTGACTAGACACATCAGAGGGTCTCCTCTACTGCCCTGGGGAAGAGAGGAAAGTTGGCTAGGTGGTGCATGGGGCAAAGGGAAAGAGGTGAGACTCTTCAATAGTTTAGCCAAGGGCCAGCCCAGTGGCTCACTCGGGAGAGTGTGGCGCTGGTAGGGCCCCGGGTTCGGATCCTATATAGGGATGGCCGGTGTGCTCACTGGCTGAGCGTGGTGCAGACCACACCCTGCTGAGGGTTGCGATCCCCTTACCGGTCAGAAAAACAAAAAAAACAAACAAAAAACAAAAAACCAAAGTTTAGCCAAGAACTCTAGAGTTAGGCCTGTTCCTTACCAGTCAGAAAAACAAAAAAAAAAACAAACAAAAAACAAAAAACCAAAGTTTAGCCAAGAACTCTAGAGTTAGGCCTGTCCAGGCACTCCTGGGGTCATCAGGGACACTGGGGATGCAGAGGAAGCACATTGGGGAAGGGGAGGGCTGTGAAAGGTGCCTAAGGCATGGATTCTTACGATGCACTGATCCATCTGTTCCACGGGGAGCTTGGAGCAGATCATGGCTTCACTGACAATGGGCTCAATCCCACGCAACAAGCTTTCATTTTGATAGTAGTCACTGCATGTCTGGAGATCAGTGAGGGACACTTTCAGCTCCTTCAGTATATACAGTCGCTTGATATCTGTAGAGCCAAAAAAACTCAAAGCTGTCTTAAAGAATTAGGAAGCAATTTTCAGCTATGGATACACAGATGCCATGCCTCTGATTTTCCAAGATAGCCCTGATTTCAAATATTCTGCCCCCATGAAGATAGCATCCTGATTTCTGGTTTGGGAATTTTTCTTTCTAAATGCTGAGCTCCCTTGCTGTGAATAAGGCTGAAGGCAGTTGCTCCTGTTCAGATGGCACAAATTATTGACAGAAAAATCTTGTGACTCAGGAAGACCCAAAACAATGAATGATGCAGGATTAAATTCTCAGTCTTTGGAATATTATTCTTACATAGAAATAAGGGGTGGATCTAATATGCTGAGAAGAATCAAGATCATTAACACAGAAATGAAGCTCTTCTCTCCTAACTAGTCTGACCTAGGGACTTTTGCAGAGTGGCCTTACTTTTCTGAACACATTTTCATGTCTGCTTCGCCTACCCACCTACCCAACACATTGCACACAGGTGCAGAGGGAAAACTATATGACCTCTCAGACTGAGCAGAACTGTCTGATGTCAATTCATTACCCTGCCTTTTTCGCTTTTAAGGTCTTAGCACTAATGCTAAACAAGAACAAAAGCAGGTATAAATGAGCAAAGAGATTATAGCAGAAGAAATATGAAGGAGGCAAAGGGTCAAGGAGAATTTGAAGTCTGCAGTACCTCATATTAATTGCCTAGAGACTGCAACATATCTGGTGCTCTAAGGGCGGGATAGAGAGTAACAGGGAGGGAATGTTAGTTGAAGAAATGGAGCTCAGAAAATCTACTTATCCTCACATTGGTATATTCCAGAATAGCCCCATCCAATCACCCAGCAGGAGGTTGTGTTCTTCAGTTGGACGTCAGATGAGGGGAGGCAGATGGGCAGGACAGTAGGGCTAAAAGAAACCGGGTAGGCCAGTTCTACCACAGCGATGGCACCAGACACGTTTCCCTGGAAGTCAGGGTGGGGGATGATCCGAGACACTGGTATTACTGTCATTTTGGAGCCCGAGTGACCAAAGATCTGAAGTGACCCCAGCAATACATTGTATTTTCTGGCATCCTTAGACCTGAGAAGAAGAGAAGCAGAACAGGTACCATGGGTTTCTTGTGACTCTGCTATGGAGTATCACAGCAAAGACCCTTATTCTGGATGTTACCTTTTCCCTCTAGCTCTTCCTAAGCATTCATACCTTTAACAAATATTGAGCATCTCCCTAGAATATAAATGAGACTAAGATAGACATCATCTGGCCCTTGCAGGATATGGTCTCTTAAGGGCCGTGTGTCTGTGTGTGTGAGTGTGTAAGGGGAAGGGGGAGGAGAAAGAGGGACACAAGCAACAAACAAGTAAACAAGCATGAAACTTAATATTGTGATAGAGAGTAAAGGAAGGGGGCACAGCCTTTGGAATGGGTGGTTAGGAAAGGTCTTATTGATGAGGTAACTTTTCAACTGAATCCCAAAAGGTAGGAGTCAGCCATGAGAAAAGCTGTAAGGAAAAGCATTCCAGAAAGAGGGAATAGTTTGCAAAGGCCTTGAGGGTGAGAAAGAGCTTAGCAGTTTCTAGGAACTGAAAGAAAAGCTGGAGTAGGATGGGATGAGATTGGAAAAGTGAGGAGATACCTGGTGATTCATGACTTATAGGCCACAATGAAGCTTCTGGGTTTTATTCTAAGTGCCTGGGCAGTCACTGGAAGATTTGATGTGGGGGAGTGATATGATCTTACTTCTAACTTTAAAAAGTCACTTGTGTGTATTGAAAGTAACAAAACCTATTATACTATTGCAGTAGTCTAGGGGCAGCTATGTTAGAGTATATTTTGCAAGTAAAACTGACAGGACTGGTATATGCATTGGATATGGAGGGTGAGGGAAAGTGAGTTATATTTCTGGCTGAGCAACTGGTTATGTTGTTGAATGAGATGGGAAGACAGAGAGAGAAACAGATTGGGGAAGAGTGGTGGTGGTAAAATTGTAGTTCTGGTTAGACCGTTTTACCTTTGAGTAGTCAGTCAGACATCCAAGTTGAAATGCTTTAAGGACTAGTGTTTGGGGATAGAGATACAAGTGTGGGTGTTATCAGCAGATAGATGGCATTTAAACCATGAGAAATGAATGAGTCCACCTGGGAGAGCAAAGAGGGCTCAGGACTGTACACCCAAAGAAAATGGTGTGAAGGGGCCAGCCCGGTGGCGCACTGGATAGTGTGCCGCTTGGGAAGCGCGGCGGCGCTCCCGCCCGAGGGTTCGGATCCCACATGCAGACCGGTTCCCGCTCACTGGCTGAGCGAGGCGCGGGAGCAACGCCAAGGGTTGCGATCCCGTTGCCGGTCCCCGGTCCAGTACGGGGGCAACACTGAGGGTTGCGATCCGTTGCCGGACACGGAAAAAGACAAAAATAAAAATAAAAAAAGAAAAGAAAATGGTGTGAAGATGCAGACATGCTGCTAGGGAAGGGGCCCTCCTGGGGGAATGTCTCCTCTGTTGAGACTAAGATTTGGGGCGAGAGTGGGAGCATGTAACTTTGAGTGTACTCATTTCACGCAAGAAGATTATGAAATGTGAAGACAACCAAAGTCTAAGAGTAACTGCGAACTAGGGTAGGAAATATTTGGACCCACTTATAAGGTAAAATGTACTGTACTGGGTGGTGCAAGATAAATCCATCCTCCACCTCAGCCCAGGAGCTCCAGTCACCCAAGTGCCCTGATGGGTCTCCCCAAAGCAAGGCCAGCACTCACCGGAAGCAGCTTGCCACCGTCAGCACCCACTGCTCCGAGATGAGGGTGGCTGAGCAGATGTGAAACAAACCCTGGCGGATGCTGACCTGCCAGGGCCACTGCCCCACGTTGGCCTCCCGGCCTGAGGCGATACGGGATGAAACTGCAGGCCGCCCACAGACTGCCAACGAAGGGGAGAAAGGCATGGGGGACCTGCCCTGGAATCCTGTCCCCTCCCCTGATCCCTCCCTGGTAGTTCCCAAACTGGTGTCGTTTTTCCTCCTTGGCACAGATTCCCCTCCCCTGGTCCAACCACCCATGCTGGCCCTGACTGGGACACGTTACTTGACTCCACGAGACTCTCTGGTTCTTCCTCATCTGCACCTAGGGAGAGAAAAGGGGGAATGTGGGAGGAACTCTTGATGGTCCTTGCTGCTATGGAGGGCCCACCCCCATGCCCTGTGCAGCCTTTTCTGGGCTGAAGCTCCTGTCCCTGCTTAGGACCTCCCCACCCCAGGGGTTCACCTGAGATCCCCAGAAGGAACAGCATGAAGACAAAGCCAGCAGGGCCCATGTCTGTCCTCAGGACCAGCACTTCCTGCTTCCTGGACTCAGGCTCCCAGAGAGAGGCCAGCTGGGGAGCAGCCGGAGAAGGGGGTCAGGACCAGCTTCTCTTCTGGATGGATTCCTCTGCTTTACCCCCTTGTCTCTTTGGTTTTCACCCCTGGCCAGACACTGAAGAAGTGCTGCTGCAGGACCCAGGGGGAGGAGTGGCGCTGAGGCGCCCCCTGCTGTCCTGGGGGAGAAGGGTGGCTGGGGTTTCTGTCTAAGGGGTGGGGGATGGGAGGTGGGAAGAGGGGCAGGTTGGGGGTGGGTACTGGAAGGAACAGAGCTTGCTCAGTGCATGGGGACTCTAGTGTGGGACAAGTCTAGGTTCACAGACCTCCCTCTGCCCAGCCTGCCAATCTTAGGGACTTGCCTGCTTGCCTCTATCTAATTCCACCCTGACCAAGGATGAACCAACCCAGGGCAGATCCTGACCTTGGATCACAAGGGACTGTGCAGAGTGGCTGCCCCAGGTCCTGGACCTCTGGACTGACAAGAGAAAATAAGCAGGCAACAAGCCAGTCGGTTAGCAGACCAGTGTTCTTTCTCTCTTCCCCTCAGTCTCTACCTGTTATAATCGGTTCTTTGCTTTCTTAGTCAGCAGACCTTTATTAGGTCTTTGTTGTGTACAAGACATTGTGCTAAATGTGGAGTGGGGTCTGTAGAGAAGCATGAGTGATGGGGCCTGCCTGCCTTCAAGGAGCTGACAGTCTAATGGGAGAGAGGTGGAAGAAGGAATTAACTCAGGAGGTTTTCATTTATAATTTATTCCTGTTCATTAAAAAAGGGACTGTGAAAGCTGAATGACCAAGTATTTGTATGCGTGGCACAGGTGGCTCAGCCTCACTCCTGGCTCTCCCACAGATTGTTTTTGAGATCTTTTGATCTCAGTCAAGGCATATAACCTAAGTGCTGAGCAAATGCTGGTTGCCGTATTTAATAACATGATGATGATAATGATGATGATGATGATGATGATGATGATGGGATGATGAAACAGTTATTAAGACTCTTCAATGTTCCAGGCCCAGTGCTTGGCACAGGAGGGCATCATGGATATAATAAAAATGAATGGGGTTAAAAGGCATGTAGGAAAAAAGGGGAAAATTATATTTCCAAAAATCAGTGATGGGATTATTATCATGCTGTTGAGGCTTGGCTTACTTGAAGCTTTCTAGAGGCCAAGGCAAAAAATAAATAAATAAATAAAAGTGCTACATAACTTACATAATCTGATAATAAGAAGCATATTCCTTAGTCATGAGATAAATTTTTTTTTCTCCTTGGCAATAAATTCAATGAGTTTGTCACAATCTTGTAAAAAACACATCATTTAACATAATAAGCAGTTTTGTAGAGGGCTTAGAAACGTTTCTTGTTTTTATATTGTCTCAATAAATGCCGATGTCATCATTTTTGGATCATGATTAAGGCATTTCTGTGAAGATATAAACTATTGGATTTATTTATATTTCTTGTTATGTATTTATATTTCTTGTTGTGTAACTTGAAACAAAAGTAGAACTTAGAGAAGATGCCTCTTTTCCTCTTTCAAATACCACTGTTTCCAGCCGTGCTGTGGTGAAGTCCATATTCTCTAAGTGCCCTTTGGACTTTCTTAACATTTTATGTCAACTGAGGAACCCGTCTTGTATTTCTGCATCTATCAGTGCCCCTCTCACCTTGCCTGGTTAAGGACTGCAGGAAGGTCTGTGGGAAGGACAGTTCCAGAACTGAATAAAAGAATAAAGTATCTCCAGATAACAAGTCTCATCTTCCCTTATTTAGAAGGGAATGGATAAGGCCTCAGAATAGAGAGCAAAAATAATTTTGGCCATAATGCCCAGAAGTTGGAGTTCATAGGATGCTAATGTGTACAATTTATATATAGACAATTACAAACCCTAGGGAGGGAAAGACAGTTTTAAAGTCTTTGTTATAATCCAAGTTGTACTTTTGAATAAATATTGTAAGAATAACTATTGTCTAGAAACATTAAATAGATTCTAAATAGTATAACATGTGATCAGTTACAGAAGATTGACATTATTTTACGTTTATATAACATTTTTCATTCACATAGTGGCTCTGTGGGTACAGCATGTTTTCACTTCCATTTTATAGATAAGGAAACTGAGGACCTTGGAGGTTAAATGTCTACTAATTCCATTACACTGTGCAGTAGCAAAGCTGGACACCACTTCTATTTCCTAGTCTAGTAATCAGAGTCAAACCCAGATCTTCTGATTCATCCTTTAGTGAGCTTTCTCTCCGTGCTACAGCAGTCTCCCAAGTCCAGGAGACCTCATTCATCCAACAATTTTTTTTTCAGTGCCCATGCCAGGAACTGTTCTAGAATAGAGATGTGACAACACAAATAAATTCTCTGTCCTCGTGGAGCTTATATTTTAGTTGTCAGTTACATTATGATAAGTCTTTGGAGAAAAATAAAACAGGTAAAGGACGATAAGGGGTGCTGAGGTGGGCCATAACTTTTAAACGGGGTGGTCAAGAAGGGATCACTAAGGTGATTTCTGAAAAGAGACCTGAGCTAAGACAGGAAATGAGCGAGGGGGGTAACAGGGAAGAGGGGTTGAAGCACAGAGAACAGCAGTACAAAGCCCCTGAGGCAAGGTGGGTTTGGGACATTTGGGAAACACTGTGGCTAAAGCAGAGTGAATGAGGGGCCTCAGTGTTATGAAATGAGACAGAGAATGGGGGCCAGACCAGGTAGACTGTTGTAGGCTATTGTGAGGACTTTGGTTTTTATTCTTAGTGGAATGGGAAGATTTGGATCTGACTGGAGATTTAAATGAATCACACTGGCTACTGTGTTGGTAATGGTCAGGGATAGAAGCAGGGAGACCAGGCAGGAAACTATTGCAATAATTTGGGCAGGAGGGGATGGTGGATTTGAACTAGGACTACAGAGAAGTGGTAAGAAGTGGCAGATTCTGGTTGCATTTTGAAGGTAAAGCCCACAGGACTTGCTGATGGATTGGATGTGGGTGTGAGAGAAAGAGAGGAATCAAGGGTGACTCCACAATTTTTGGCCTGAGTCACTGGAAGAGTGGAATTACTGTTTACTGAGATGGGGCAGACTTGGAGGAGGAGGAGGTTTCTGGAGGGTAGACAAAAGAGTTCATTTGCAGTCATGAGTTTAAGATGCTTGATATATGTCCAACTGGAGATATCCAGTAGGCAGTTGAATATAAGAATCTGGAATTTAGGAGATTGGCCCAAACCAAAAGAAGATTAGGGTGTCAACATGTTATAGTATTTAAAGCCATGAGATGAGATAAGGTCACCAAGGGAGTGAATATAAATAAAGTCCACTGTGAATTCTAAGGATTGATCCCACCTAAGTTTAGATGAGATAAATAGGAACCAATAAGAGACTGAGAGGATAGCAGTGAGGTAGGCCAAGAACTGAGAGTAGTATTCTGGAAGTCTAGGAGAGAAAGTGTATCAAGGGGGAGGGAGGGATCAGCTGCCAAATGCTGCAGATGACCGAGAAGTGACCGTTGGAATTAGCATCATGGAGTAGATTCAGGAGGGAGTAAGAGGGGAGTAATCTGAGACAGCAAAAAGAAGTGTTGCTGCTCCAACTCTTCTGAGCCTGGGCAGTGGGACAGCAAAAAGTTGTGTTGCTGTCCGAGGCTCTTCTGAGCCTGGGGTATTTGCCACGCCCCCAACACCTGCAACCAGCCCAGCAACCACTGGGCTGTGGCAGGAAGCGCCCCACGCTCCTGGGCAGTGGGGAGCGAGGCCTTCTGCCACACCCCCCTGACATCTGCACCCAGCCCAGCAATGACCAAGCCCCTTGGTCTCCCCAGCAGGAATGAGGGGGGTGCCACAGTCCTCAACCCCACCCCTCCTCCTTCCTCTCTCTCCCACCCTATTTCCTTCCCCTTTCCCCTCCCCCTCCCCCCCAACTGCTCCACAACATCATAGAAAGTAAAAAAAAATAGTAATATTAACAAATAAACTTAATTTTAAAAAGTAGTGTTGCTGTAAGGGGAAGCAGAGAAACAGCTGGCAGAAGAGGCTGAGTGACACAGAGTTTTTGTTCTTGTTTTGTTTTAAATGGGAGAGGTTACATCATGTTTGTGTGCTAATGGAATTATCCTGCAAAGGGGAGGAAATTGATGGTGCAAGAAAAAAAGCAGGGGAATTGCTGAAGTGGGGTCCTTGAGCAGAGGACTGAACCTAACTCACCAGTCGTGGGGTGAGAAAGCTGACACTGGAGCACAGGCAACTCCGTGGCACAGATGCCAGTTGGTAGGACATGTGGCGGTGGACGTCCTTTGCTTCTTGTTTCCGTTTCCTCAGTGAGATATAGAGATTATCCATTGAGAGTGAGGATGGGAATGGAGGTGTTGAGGATTTATGAAGAGAAGGAGCTGGAGATGAGTGGTCGAGGGAAATAATACGAGTAGTGAGATGCTGGACAGCAGAAAGAACCCACTTGAATCTAAAGTGAACCTGGGGTAGCGGTGTGGAGGGCTGGCTTCACCCAGGACGAGGCTTTCTGACGTAGGTATAATAAATGCGGGGGAGCAGCGGGGGGCATAAAAAGTCATGAACTTCAACTGGAAAGGAGGAAAGTAAGGAGCGAGGGAGTATAGAGAATAAAGCAAGGTAAAGTCAGTGGGTCGTAAATATTTGTGGAGCTGAAAATGATTGGAATTGCCGTTCTTGCTATCAGGAGTTCAAGAAAGGTAATAAGTGGGTTGGGAAGGTGGGATGCTTAAAATTGAGATCAAGAGGAGGAGGCAGTTGTTGGCGATAACAAAGTCAGGAAGCCCATGGAAGTAGTACCTGAGGTCACTGGATCCCAGAGGCGGCGAATGTCGGGGGAGGGACGCGCGGGGCGCGGGCGCTGGCACCGGTGCTGGTGCTGGAACGGCTCTGTCGTTAACGGTCCGCGTGGACTGATTGACAGCTGGCATCTTATCCGGCCGAACTCTTGCTAATGTTTTTCGGCCAGATTTCCATTTGGTTCACAAAACCATACTGGGAGACTGTGTTAGGGTTGCGCCCGGACCGGACCGGAAGGCCTTTCTCTGCAGCGCGAGGATGGGAAGAAAGCTGGGACTGAACAGTCGCTGTTCAGTGTTAACGCCCTCCCCTGCGGCTGCCCGCTGGGCATAGAACATGTCACTGTGTCTCCTGAAAACATTTAAATAGACAAACGTAGGAAGTAAAATAGAAAGTTTCCTTTCTCGTCCTCTCCTGGGACTGAACAGTCGCTGTTCAGTGTTAACGCCCTCCCCTGCGGCTGCCCGCTGGGCATAGAACATGTCACTGTGTCTCCCGAAAACATTTAAATAGACAAACGTAGGAAGTAAAATAGAAAGTTTCCTTTCTCGTCCTCTCCACTGCTAGCACTCATGGGTCGTTTGTGAGCATCATTCCAGAACTCTCTCCCTGGGTCGTGTATACCTATCTGTGCATGTACACACACACACACACACACACACGTGTGCATAGGCATACACGTACACACACACGCACACCACAGAAAAAAAGTGAAAATATTCTTTATGCCATTGCCAGTGCACACCTGCCTAATTACTTTTCTTTAGAACAGCTGTATAACATTTCACATCTAGAAGTTACATAGCTTTAAAATTATGCCCATGTTTATGGACACTTAGGTTTTCTTCATTTTTGCTATTATAAATTATGCTGCAATATATATATTCCTTATCTTTCTTCTTGTGTACTCGTGCGGGTGCTTTGACACGAATCACTTTGTGTGCATAGGCATACACGTACACACACACACACGCACACCACAGAAAAAAAGTGAAAATATTCTTTATGCCATTGCCAGTGCACACCTGCCTAATTACTTTTCTTTAGAACAGCTGTATAACATTTCACATCTAGAAGTAACATAGCTTTAAAATTATGCCCATGTTTATGGACACTTAGGTTTTCTTCATTTTTGCTATTATAAATTATGCTGCACTATATATATTCCTTATCTTTCTTCTTGTGTACTCGTGCGGGTGCTTTGACACGAATCACTTTGACGTGAAATTACAGGAGAAAAGACAGTGTGCATTTTAAAGTCTGATCTCTATAAAAATATGAACATGAAGTAAAAAAAAAATCACAATTTCTGACATGTCTGGAGGCAGGGTGGTTATTGTGATCATATTTTAGAATTTGCCTCTTATTGTTTGCTGCCATTGGAGCTGTTAGGAATATGTGTTTATGGAAGTCTCAGTACTGAACACAGGAAAATGAGAGCAGTCATACTGTTTGTTTTTTTCATTAGTATAAGGTAGTTTAGTGAGCTATAAGAAAATTATACCACTTGTGCAGAGCACCACCCTAATTTCTTAAAAGTATTTTTTTAAAAATTAAGTATTTTTATACGATTTAGCCATGTTATATGTAATACATCCAAGATTTGACTCTACTATCTTATTTAATCCATGTAAAATAAACATATCTGTTCATGTGCATTAAGGTTATATAGAGTTGTACTATTAAAACAAAATGGAGGGGCTGGAGATGGCAGCAGGAATTGACTGCAGATGGACACAAGGGATCTTTTTTGGGTGATGGGAATGTTCTAACATGATCATGGTGATGATGATTGCACAACTCTGTAAATTTACTAAAAGTCATTGAGCTGTATACTTCAAGCAGGTCATTTTATGGCATGTAAATTATGCTTCAGTAAAGCTGTTTAAAGTTTTTAAAAAATGAAATGGAAAATATATGATGATAGTTGACCCCAGAACTCATAGTAAATCTAAAAAAACAGTTATTATTGATGAAATAGAAAAGTTGTCAAAGAACTACCTACCCTTTCTTCTCCTTCAGGGTTTACAATGAAATTCTATTAAACCTTTAAAAAATAGATCATTCCAATGCTGTCTTAAACTGTTTTACAACATAGAAAATGAAGAAAACCTTCCTAATTCCTTTTTATGAAGGGAAAATAACATTGATATTGAAACAAGGAAAAGGTATTTCTCCTAAAAGAAAGCCAGAAATCAATTTTGCTTGTAAATATTGAAACAAAAAGTCCTTGAAAGAGAAATTGTAAAAGAGAACCAATGTCACATTTGAAAAGTAACATACAAAACAGCAATATAGTGAAAAGTAACATACAAAACAGCAATATAGTGCAAGGCTAAAGTGTTTGGGCTCCGGAGCTGGACTGCTGGTTTGGAATCACTTTCCTATCTCTGTGACCTTGGACAAGCTGCTGAACTTCTTTCTTTTCTCATCAGTAGAACGGGACTAGTAAATAAGAGAACTTATTTCATAGGGTTTTGTGAAGGCTGAGTGAGTAAGGAACTTAGGTAAGTGCCTGACATTTAATACATGTTGAATATGATAATTACATAGTTTATAAAAATTATGGATGTGTCCAAGTTTATTTCTGTCATTCCTCTATTGTTGACCATTTAGATTCACTGTTGTGAAGAACAGTGCAATAAATATTTCATATGGACATTTCCCTCACCTTTCTATTTCCTGAAGATAGATTTTTTGAAGCTAAATTGCTCTAAAGGCCCCAATTGCTCTCCAGGAAGATCATCCCCATTCCTGTATAGATAAGAATGGTAGATAAGAATGCCTCTGTCTGCACTACCTGCACCAGTATTGAACACCATCATTGAAAAGAAAATGTTAGATAATTTGATAAGCCAAAAATAGAATGTAATCATTTTATATTAAATTATTCAAATGTTGAATGGATACACAACCTTAATTCAGATTGTTATCATGAAATGCCTGAAACTCAGAGAAATAGAAATGTTGTCAGTGCCCCTCTAGATGTAAGCCTGGAGTTAGGTTTTCCTTTTCATATTCAAATTTTATGTGATTTTAGGGTGTTTGCCTTTGTATCTTTGCTTTAGTTACTTAATCTGATGGAGAACTTTTCCTAAAAACATAAGTTTAAAAATAATCTAATAAAACAAATACCACCAGGGAAAATCTTTATATTTTCAGTTTACTTTTTCTTTTTGTCTCTAAGAGGGTTATAAAGTCATATGTCTTTCCAATCCTTCTCTTTATTGTTCCTTCTCCAGTTAACTTCCTCTCAATCTTTAAACTCTTTGGGAAGTGAGAATCAGTCAAGTCCCAATGAGAGACTCATAATACCTGCTCTGGACCCATGCAAATCCATGCAACTAAATTTGAATGTAGATGCCTTTTTAGCTAGAGCAAACTAGGACCTTTTTGATCTTTTACAGGGGACAGGTATGACTGTCCTAGGAATGTCTGGAAGTCCTGGGCATAGTTGCCATTAAAAATGTGGAAGGAAGATTGTCCCCTCTCGGTCCTGGATTTGTTTTGCTTCGAGGGCATGACACTGCTTAGGGAGGAGTCTCTTTTCCTGTATTAGAGCATTGCTTTCTAAATTTTGCCAAACGTCAGTGTCTCCTCACTTTTTCCCTAAAACGCAAATTAGCAGGGAACTGATTCTTGTTACACTATTTAATCAAGCCTTGAACTAATTAATGTTAATGTATTAGTGATTTTTAAAGGCTTCAAGTCAGAAAGGTCAGCAGTAATAAAGCTCCTTAGCAATTTAATTATTCTTATATGTATTTGAATTCTATACAGCAGAGATTACTCCTGTTTACCTGTCAGGTGTGCTCTGGCTATGTTTTAGAGATAGCCACAACCAGTGCCACTTGGTTAACATTTCGATTCAATGTTGGAAACACGTTTTCTGTATGGATTGATTGTGCTAAATTGATAGCACAGCTGACAGACTAGCACAGTTCTGATATGCGTTAGCATCTTAGGCTCTTCCAGAATGTACCTTTCATTTGACATTCATACTTCATGGTCTCTGACTATAATATGGTATAGTCAGGCCCTTTAAAAACAAACCTTGGATTTACATTTAAATTGCAGTTTTAGTCATCTTTATTGTTTGTTTTAATTTATAAGATAATTCAGAGGAAAAAGTCATTCCTGTGATCCTTAGATATAAAAAGAGAATTTAGAACCAGGTATTGGCATTTTCCTTTCTTGACTTTGTTTCACATTTTTTTCCCTCAGACTAATTTGAATGTTGTTTTCCTCCTACACCCTATCAAGGTTTTGAACAATTTCTCTAAAATCTGAAGATGTAGTTACCCGTACTCATGTACTAAAGTCTCTTTGAACTAAATACAAACAAAAAACACTTAAGCAGTTTTTCTTTTTTTCTTTTTTTTTTTTTTGAGATGTGAAAAGATGTGTCACAGTAAGATGTTCATGTCTTGTTTACTATAGACTCTTAAAGGTCAAACCAGTTTTTGTTCCCTAGTTATTAAATCCAGGGGCTTATAGCCACTTTACTAAGCTACAAAAACCACTCAGCCTCCTTTCCAGTCAATGCCTGCTAATGCTTTGAACAAATGTACATAACACTTTTGGAAATTAAATTCTACAATGTGTCATCAAAGATGATTGAGTTTTTCACTCTTTGAAGAGGATGTGATATTTAGAGATAGACTCCCTGTTCAGTTCTTGTTCTAGCAAGAGTCTGAAAAATATTTCTGTTTATGGTTTGTCTCCTTTCTATCAGCGATTCTCAAATCACACTACCCAGTCTTTTCTGAGCTTGTGTCAAAGAATGGCAGTTTTCCTGAATACTCAGGAAAATTTTTAAAAACGAGTTTTTTGAACGTCAGCTTTTCTCCCAACAGTTTTCATGCTTTGACTTAGGAAATAGCTTTGGAAACTTATGGTACAGGTGTAGTATTTTATGCTTTGTTTTAGTTATCAGAATAATACTAATTACCATTTGTGTTATGGAGGACCTTTGTACTAATGATCTCGCTTAATCTCTTGTTCATTTATGACTTAATTTCTGCCTGTGGGCAATATAATATGAATGCTTAAAACAGTTAAGAACGTCATGTCATCAGTGACATCCTTTCCTTGTCAGAGGCAGGAATTACTTCTATTTACCCCCGTTTTGTTTGTAGGGTTCGTGACATCAGCTTATTCAATTTGACTCCTATATCTTTGTGGTTTTTACAGAGGACAGTAGAAAGCAAGAGACATTTTTTCCCCCATTTTATGGTATAAAGGCTTACATTTTCATTTGCTAGTTATTGTACTTTTTACTTCATCATAATGGAATACTGTCACCTTAGAAATTAAATGATTTTTCTTGTAAATATTTGGACACAGATTACTCAGGAAATATTAAATTCTTGATTGCAGCTTTATTTGCTCTAAGTTGATTATCATAAAGATTGAGGAAGACAACTAGGGAGAGATCTTTCTTTTTTATTGTGCTATTTGTTTCTGGGGAAATGGAAGAAGTATTTGGGGATATTCCCTTCTCTTTAAATCTTTTGGGCTGGCCCGGTGGCGCACTGGATAGTGCGCCGCTTGGGAAGCGCGGCGGCGCTCCCGTCCGAGGGTTCGGATCCCACATACAGACCGGTTCCTGCTCACTGGCTGAGCGAGGCGCGGGAGCAACACCGAGGGTTGCAATCCCGTTGCCGGTCCCCGGTCCGGT
>NW_007730391.1:113933-115689 GCF_000696425.1 Galeopterus variegatus
ACCGGACCGGGGACCGGCAACGGGATTGCAACCCTCGGTGTTGCTCCCGCGCCTCGCTCAGCCAGTGAGCAGGAACCGGTCTGTATGTGGGATCCGAACCCTCGGGCGGGAGCGCCGCCGCGCTTCCCAAGCGGCTCACTATCCAGTGCGCCGCCGGGCCGGCCCTTCTTACAGCTTTTTATTGAAAGATCATTTATCTTTTTTATTTCCCATGTATCATATTTAGAGATTTAGAATCTTATAGCCCTAGTTAAATATAACCCCCTTTATTACTGAAGCTCTTACACCAGAGGCTTTATGTCTTAGAATGTTATCATTAATTTCCCAATCAATTGTCACCCAAAGGTATAAAGAATCAGATAAAGTCATATGAAAGCTATCCTTCTAAATACACTTTCTCCCTTCCATTCCATTGCAGTTCTTCCTTTTTATAAGCAAAGCTCCTACTTATTAATAGAAATGTGATGCTTTGACTTTCTTTCACTATCTACTTTTAAAGATACATCAAGAATGAGCTGTTCTGAAAAGCCACCTGGAGCATGGAATTGGAGTCAGACTGATCTGGGTTCCAGTCCCAGATCGGCCCTTTTTGGTCTCGGGACCCTGGGCAAGTTACTTGCCCCCGAGAACCTCAGTTTCCACATTTTAAAATGGGAGTAATCACAGGGCTGTGAGGATTAGAATTTATGCACCAGGCCCACAGAATGTAAGTCAGCAAATGAGGCTTTGATTATTATCATTACTTTTCAGTTGGGAGTAGATCTGGTCAGCCAGGCCAATGTATAAAACTCATAAATCATTTTCTTAGAGAATCAGAAATCTGTTTCTAGAACGGTGTTTATTGAAAATATGAACTTTAAATATTTGAATATCATTTGTACATAAAATTGTATCAATTGAAAATATAGTTACTTAAGGGGCCGGCCCATGACTCACTTGGGAGAGTGTGGTGCTGATAACACCAAGGCCACAGGTTGATATCCCTACATAGGGATGGCCGGTTAGTTCACTTGGGAGAGTGTGGTGCCGACCACACCAAGTCAAGAGTTAAGATCCCCTTACCGGTCATCTT
This sequence comes from Galeopterus variegatus, assembly GCF_000696425.1. Lineage (NCBI taxonomy): Eukaryota > Metazoa > Chordata > Mammalia > Dermoptera > Cynocephalidae > Galeopterus > Galeopterus variegatus. Next base: position 115,006 of record NW_007730391.1, read on the forward strand.
TAAAAAAAAAAAAAAAAAAAAGGGCCGGCCCGGTGGCGCACTGTGGCAGGGCCCCGCTTGGGAAGCGTGGTGGCGCTCCCGCCGAGGGTTCNTCACGAAAAAAAAAAAAAAAAAAAAAGAAAGAAAGAAAGAAAATACACTTACTTAAGAGTTCCAATTCATGTAGTCTTATACTTCTGTAAGTATTAAAATGAACACCTCAGCCATTTACTCATTTAATCAAGGTTATTATTCTTAGTAACATTTTTGGGGTAACAGCTTTATTAGATATAATTCACATACCATGGAATTCAACAATTTAAAGTGTACAATTCAGTAGTTTTTAGTGTATTCAGAGTTGCACAACCATCCCAATAATTGATTTTAAAACATTTTCATCATTCCATAAAGAAACCGTCAACATTTTAGCCCTCACCCATTGCATTAGTCTGTTTCGTGTTGCTTATAACAGAATACCTAAACTGGGTAATTTACAATTAAATGAAATTTATTTATTACAGTTTTGGAGGCTGGGAAGTCCAAGGTCCAGGGGTGCATCTGGTTAGGACCTTCTTGGTGGGGACTCCCTGCAGAGTCCTATGGAGATGCAGAATATCACATGTCAAGAATGGCAAGAGTGCTTTTTTTGGGCCGGCCCGGTGGCGCACTGGATAGTGCGCCACTTGGGAAGCGCGGCGGCGCTCC
>NW_007730391.1:116269-118386 GCF_000696425.1 Galeopterus variegatus
TCGGATCCCACATACAGACCGGTTCCTGCTCGCTGGCTGAGCGAGGCGCGGGAGCAACACCGAGGCTTGCAATCCCGTTGCCGGTCCCCGGTCCGGTACGGGGGCAACACTGAGGGTTGCGATCCGTTGCCGGACACAGATAAAAGACAAAAGACAAAAAAAAAAAAAAAAAAGAGTGCTTTTTTCATGTGCTTTCTTTATAAAGCCACCAGTCCATACCCATGATAACCCATTAAACCATTAACCCATCCTCCACGAATGGATTATTCCATTCATGTGGGCATAGTCCTCACAATCACCTCTTAAAGGCCCCACCTTTCAGCATTGCCACATTGAGGATCAAGCTTCCACATGAGCTCTGGAGGAGACAAGCAACCCATATCACCCCTCATGTCCTCCCAGCCCCAGACAACCACTAATCTGCTCTCTGTCTCTATAGATTTGTCTATTTGGGACATTTTGTATAAATGGAATCATACAGAATGCAGTCTCTTGTGACTGGCGTCTTTTACTGAGCATAATGTTTTCAAGGTTCTCATACATGTTAGTATGTATCAGTACTTCATTCCTTAATGATATTCCATTGTATGGCTGTCCCACATTTTATCTATCACCAGTTGATGAATTTTGGGGTTGTTTCCACTTTTTGGCTATTATGAGTAATGCTGCTGTGAACATTTGTGTATAGGATTTTGTGTGGACATGTTCCCATTTCTCTTGGTTATGCACCTAGGAGTAGAATTTCTGGGTGATATGTGTTTAACCTTTTGAGAATTGCTAGATCGTTTTTCAAAGCAGCCACACCATTTTACATTCCCACCAGCAGTATATGAGGGTTCCAGTTTCTCCACATCCTTGTCAACACTTGTTATTATCTGCCTTTTTGATTATAGCCATCCTAGTGGGTGTAAAGTGGTATCTTATTGTGGATTCTTAGCAGCTTCTTAGAGTTGAATATATAAAAGTTGTATTGCTCATACTTTGTTGATAGCTGTATCTGGTCAATGGTGAGGATGATTGAGACATTAAGCCTCATACGCAGAATCATCTACTCATGGAATACCTAGTGAACAGAACTTACTTGGACTCTTTTATCCCCATGATCTCCATTTCACTTTCTCCCGATTTGCAATTTTTGGTTTCCAGCAGTTCTCTTGGGCTTATTAGCTCTCCTTTAGCAGCCTCCCTTCATAGATATAGTAGAATAAATAATACATGCCACCTTTCTTTTCTTTTTATCTTTCCTTTGTTCATTCCTCTCCTTGAGAGATCCCCCCCCCAACAGAATTTAACAGCATGTTTCTTACAATAAAGCTCCTTATGGGCATTTATCTCAGGGTAGATTATTTCCTGTTCATAATTTTTCAACTGTCATTTCTTTGAGCATTTCTTTATCCCCTCTATTATCCCTATTGTTTTATCCAATTCTATGTTGAATTAGCATTTCAGGAGAAGTTTAAGTGAATGAATGAAATGGACCTCCTGAACTTATTCTGTATGACTCTTAATTTTTATATCTTCTATATCTTTGTGTTTTTAACTTGTATTTTTAAAAATTCTGTCTACTTATTTTTTAGGTTAATTTTCATCTATGTCTATTCTATTATTCAGCCTATCTGCTTAATCTCTTATATTCACAATCATATGTAATCATATATTTAATTTCCAAGAACTGCTTCTTGCTCCCTGGTTGCTGCTGCTTGGTGGCAGACTCTTCTTCTGTATATGTAATATGCTTTTTCATCTATGAGGATGCCAAGTAAAATACTCATATATTCTCTTCTGTTCCCTAAATGCGTTTTCTGTTTGATCTAGAATCAATTGTACATTTTGGTGTTTCTGTTTTATAGTATTGATTTTCCTTATTTATCATTGGTTGAGGTATGTGTTTACAAATAAAGGACTAAGTTGACTGATACAGGTGGTGGGTTTGTTCCTTCAAAAATGCCGGTAGCGCACTGCTACAGTGCGCTGCTTGGGAGTGTGGCGGCGCTCCCGCCGAGGGTTCGGATCCCACATACAGACTGGTTCCCGCTCACTGGCTGAGCGAGGTGCGGGTGCGACACTGGGGGTTGCAATCCCGTTGCCGGTCCCGGTCCGGTACGGGCGCGACACTG
>NW_007730391.1:118597-121690 GCF_000696425.1 Galeopterus variegatus
AAAAAAAAAAAAAAAAAGCTTTCCTCTGGGCCGGCCCCATGGTGCACTTGGGTGGGTGCAGCACTGGGAGCGCAGCGATGCTCCTGCCGCGGGTTCGGATCCTATATAGGACTGGCTGGTGTGCTCACTGGCTGAGCGCGGTGCGGGCGACACCACACCAAGGGTTGCGATCCCCTTACCAGTTGCGAAAAAGACAAAAAAAAAAAAAAAAATTCTTTCCTCCGAATGATATAACTGACTGTGTCAATCAGTGTATTAGCGAAAAAGACAAAAAAAAAAAAAAAATTCTTTCCTCCGAATGATATAACTGACTGTGTCAATCAGTGTATTAATGGGTCCTGCCAACGTGTGAGTTTTCTTGTAAGGGAGCAGGAAGGCAAGTTGTTATTCAAGGGGTGAGATGTATCTGGAGATAGAGGGTTTACTACGTTTTATCTCTAAGAGCTGCCTTTCCTTCCTGTCTCCCAACAATTTCTGGGCCTGAAGTTACTTTAAAACCTAAATTACCTTAAGGCCTACTCCTCTTCCCTGTCAAGCCACAAGTCCCGCACTGGGTACCTAAGTTTTGCCAACTTAGTGTGGATAGCAGTTTTTGCCTTTAGCTTGAAAGTGAAGCCTTACCTGGCTACTAGGTGGAATTGGTTGTGGAGACAGCTGGGCAGCTCTGGGTAGCGAGAGCTGGTATTCTGAATGCTGCTCTTTAATTGTCTTCATTGTTGCCCAAGGGCCCACTTTCTATTCTTTGCCTCAGAGGGAGCTCTCCCCTGTCACAGAGAGGACTCGTGCTTAAACCTCTGATGTCTTCGACTCTGCTTTCAAGTTTCTCAGGATGTCTGGTCCATTGAAAATCACTTGTTTTTCGGTGCTGTTATGGTTCCACTCAGATTTTAATTTTATTTTATTGTCATTTTACATTTAGAGGGAGGGGAGGTGGATGTGATTTATTTAGTCATCGTGAATCAGTCAAGTAAACATTTCCATGTAATTTTTCACTTAGACGCCTCAAACTTAATTAAACCAAATACAGCATATTCCCATCCTCCCTCATCTTGCTTCTTTATCTTGCTTTGTTCCTGACCTCAATTAGTGGTAGCCTGTTCCATATACGAATACCATATCATTCCTCCTGCTTCCTCCCTCAACACATATTGTCCTTTCCTAATCCTGTCCATTTTATATCTTTCCAGTCAAACCCTCCCAACCAACCCAGGCTCTGGGTGTAGAAATCTTCTAAGGTGGTAATGACTGGCAAACCCAAGATATCTAAAAGCCTGGTTTGCATAAATGACACACATAAGCTGTCCCACAGCCAATTCTTGCATGTCTCTAGTATGTTTTATAGTTCTTCCTCCTCATCTCCTAATGTTTGTGTGTTGTTAACTATTAAGAATGGACTTTGCATTGCAATAAGCAGATGGTTTGCACTTCTGATGTAGTGGAAAGAGCAGGGGCTTTGGGGTCTTCAGATCCAGGTTTGAAAATTCGTACTCCATTTTTATTTAACTGGCTTCTCTGAGATTGCTTTCTCATCAATAAAATGGAAAAGACTTGCATCATGGGACTTATGTGAAAATTAAATGAGAATGTATTAAGAATGCCTCTAACATAGTAAACACTTGATGAATAATAGCTGTCGTCGTTGTCATGGTGCTGATAGCCAATTTTTGAATTTATTTCAACAGTTTTCTGTGATCTGGGAGCCACAGAAGCGAATCCCTTGTGTAGCTCTCTGTGCTTCTTTGTAATAATTGCTTCCCACCCCCAAACAGTACATTTTTCAATACACAACTATTATGTTTTTACTAATATTGCAGTTCTGAAGGAGCATGTCAAAATGCTTTCTTTCCATGTCAGAATTATTTGAAGGCTTGTGGAAATGTACAATCTCTCCTTTCCATGAATTGCTAATACCGCCCCCCCACAAGAAACAAAAACAGACAACACATAGGCTTTTTAGCTTAGCTGATTTCCAATTTGCAGAGGTGTGAAGAGAACTCATACCAGTATATTCAACGACAGATACTTATGTTATATCTCCTACATGTAGGGTGCTGTGCCAGGCATTTAGATATATAAAGGCTCTGTCTTAAAGCAACTTCTAATAGTGGAAACAATAAGACATAAAGAGAATTGTAACATGGGTCAAAAATATGATAAGTGCCAGTAGGTGCTAACCACTGCATATATGGGGGTGGGAGCAGCATTATTTCTGCCTGTGGGAGAAGGTCAAATAAGGCTTCAAAGCAAAGGTGGCAGATATCTCTCAGGTGTCTCTTACTCAGCGATTCTGTGAGTCTTTAGAACTGAACACTTACTTTAGAGGCATTCTACACCGTGAAGAGTAGAGTGAGACCACTGGACATCTTCCTTGTTTGTGTTTCTGTCTCCTTTCGAAGGTGCCCTTGTGGATGGTGGGTAATGTAGTGAGGAGGAAGGACACAGGTGTGCTTGAATTCGCAAGTGATTTGTTGTACAGAGAATACGTTCCCTATCCCCATGTATAAGGTAGTCTGGCAAGGCCAGGATGCGGTTTTACCTTTTCCCTATTAAAAGAAAAAGATTTTTTCATCACTCTAGATTAGAGACCAAGACTGCCCCACTGTGGATAAAAGTCTCAGTTTGAAGTTCCAGATCAGAAAAATCCTCTTCCAAGTAGGAAAAGTTGGCAGAGCCAAGTGTTCTTACACCAGAGCAAGGTGCCTGGAATTTGGAATAATGTGGTCCGCCCTTTGCGGCTTCTCCACAGGTAGAGGGGTCTCTCTCTGTTACAGTGGTTTCTGATAGTTGTTCATTTTGCAGACAGCTCTAGAAAGGTAAAAGTTTATGTTATGAGATCTGTGACATAATCAGAACTAAAAGAGGAGGAGACAGTAAAAATGGGCCTTTTGTTCTTTATTTGTTTATTTATTTATTATGAATATTCATGAGATACAAAGCTCATTGTCCCCCCTCCTGTCCATGATGTGGGGGCCAGATTCATACTGGGAGCATACCCATTGCCAGAAATTACTTTTGTACCCTTTGTCCCCTTCCAATTATCCCTCAACCTCCATCACCTTCCCCCTCTCCCCTCAACTCCAATTTGTAGCCCTA
>NW_007730391.1:122274-136721 GCF_000696425.1 Galeopterus variegatus
TAGCTCCCACATATGAGTGAGCACATGCAGTATTTATCCCTCCGTGCTTTGCTTGTTTCACTCAACATAAGTTCATCCATGCTGTTGCAAACAGGAGTACTTCTTTCTTTTTTATGGCAGAGTAATATTCCATAGTGTATATATACCAGTTTCCTTATCCAATCATCTATTGATGGACACTTAGGCTGCTTCCATATCTTGGCTATTGTAAACAGAGCTACAATAAACACGGGAGTGCAGGTATCTCTTCGACATGATGATTTCCATTCCTCTGGATATATACCCAGAAGAGGGATTGCTGGATCATATGGAAGGTCTATGTGTAATTGTTTGAGAAACCTCCAAATTGTTTTCCAAAGTGATTGTACTAATTTACAGTCCCACCAACAGTGCAGGAGTGTTCCCTTCTCTCCACACCCTCACCAGCATTTGTTATTCACCATCTTTTTGATCATAGCCAGTCTAACTGGAGTGAGGTGGTATCTCAATGTGGTTTTAATTTGCATTTCCCTGATGACTAGTGATGTTGAGCATTTTTTCATGTATCTGTTGGCCATTTATATGTCTTCCTTTGAAAAATGTCTATTCATCTCCTTTGCCCATTTTTTAATTGTTATTTTTTTTACTGTATAATTGCTTGAGTTCTGTGTATATTCTGGGTATTAGTCCGTTGTTGGATGCATAGTTGGCAAAAATTTTCTCCCACTCTGTAGGTTGTCTTTCCACTCTGTTGATTGTTTCTTTTGCTGTGCAGAAACTTTTTAGTTTGATATAGTCCCATTTGTTTATTTTTTCTTCTGCTGCTTGTGCTTTCGGGCTCATGTTCATAAAGCCTGTGCCCAGACCTAACGGCTGAAGTGTTTCACCTTTATTTCCCTTAGTAATTTTACAGTTTTGGGTCTTATACCTAGGTCTTTAATCCATTTTGAGTTGATTTTAGTGTATGGTGAGAGATGCATATCTGCCTTTTGCTCTCTAAAGGAAAAAAATCCTTATTTTTATCCTAACAGCTGTAAAAGCAACATGTGGTTAGAAATGTTATCCATCTTTTGGCATGTGAAATAACAATTTTAATTTTTGTCTTCTGGGTTCTTGTAAAAGAAATCCATATCATCCTGAAATATGATGGCATATTTTGGTAATTTTATAAATAGATAAAATACTTATATTTAATCTATTTAGTTCCTTTCTTTATACCACTCGTTCATCTTACTCAGGAAATTCATTTGGGGTTCTTGAGTCTTAAAAAATGACTGTGAGGGCTTAATACCCACAGGATGAACTAGGGATGGGGAGGGATGGCCATCCCTGGTTGGCACGGTTTTTCATCTTAAAGCAACTGTCACTGTCTGCCTTTTAGTTCTGTGTCTCCCTTCTTCTGCTTACATTTAGGGCTTATTTATTGCTCTGCTAGAGGCTACAATGGGAAAATGAAAATCAGATTTATTAATTTTTCATAGTAGCCCTTGGTTCAAATGGGCTGGGAAGGGAATTTAGCCCAAAAGGACTGGAAAAGGGAAAGAGGCTGGAACCACTGGATAAGGAAAGGTTTGGAAATTATTTATTAGTACATTCTTGTCCTCTTTACCAGTAATAAGAAAGAACAAATTCTACAGATTAAAAAGTCCATATTAGGCAAAGGATTATTAACCTTTTAGCTAATTCTACCCACAGTGTTATGAACTTTATAAATATTCTGTATCTCTGATATTGTCATCATAATAGTAAACACTTTTTGAGCATTTATAGTCAGCAAATATACTATCCTCTCTATGAGTTTATTCGTTTAATCCTCATTCAATTTGATGAAATGGGTACTACTATTATCCCCCTTTTACAGATGTGGATACTGAGTGTTACAGAGGTTCAATATCTTGCTGAGGTCATTCAGGTAATAAAAAAGTAGTAAGAAGCAAGAACTCAAAACAAAGCCTGTCTGACCTAGAGTGTCTGCTTTTAAAGTCTACCCAGATTGTCATACTGAAATATTTATTTATTCCCCATGGTGGGCACGACCCAGTAGCAGATACTTGGAAGCACTAAATAATCAGTGCTTACCTTCTTTTTGGAACCTGTAATTCTAATATGTACAAATTAACCTAAACAGTATAAAATCAAAGATAAAATGAGTGATGGGATTAAAGAACGGACACAATCAATATAATCTTAGAAGGTCTGGGTTTGTGACCTGATTGGATTGGGAGGGAAATTCATTTATCGTTACTTCCCACTTTCTTTTGGACTTGGATCCTGCCTGGCCCTACAGCAGTTGGAGGACAGTTCATTTGGGAAGGGCCAGCTACGTGTCAGGCATGGTGCTGGACATGGAGATGACTAAAGCCAAGCTTTATATAACAGACTTTGGTTTCCCAGGAGCGTGGATGGTGATGATGAATATTGTCCATGCTTAGGTACCAGTTATTAAGTCTGATTTTGTGAGAAATGTTTCATCCTCAAATTAACAAAGTTAAATTGATCTTTTTAAATTGGAGGATTTCTCAGTGCTTAATTTAAGATACTAATATGCTTTGTGACTATCTAAGAGGTTATTATAATTTGGAAACGTTAAAATCAATCTTTATTATTGGGTCACTTTCTCAGATTACCTTTCTTATAGCATATCTTATTCCAGGTAAAATGTATGACTTCTTAAGAAAAACCCTTAGGCATGGCCTAATATTTTGAATTTGGTAATTGGGAAAATAGATATTTATATTTAACTAAAAGTTCTTTTCATCCATTCTTAAATCAGAAGTTCTACTTGCTAGAAAAAGATTTTGTAACAAAAAGAAGTATGAAAGTAAATATTAAGGTGGGAGAATCATTAGGGAGATGGAGGTAAGAAAAGCAAGGAGGCTGATGACACCCTGCCCCTAAGCCAGCTTCCATTTCTGTCCCCCTCCCCACTGCTTCCCAGGACCCAAGTGGCACTGATGAAATGTCCATCTTCCTACAGCCTCTGCCTAATTCGCCTTGGGATGAAAAGGGGCAGTGCAGATGTTAGCTCTGATTTTTCAACTCTGAGAACTGCTAACATAAAAGGCCCAATAATAAAAAGCCTGATTCAATAGTCATGAGAATTCAACAATCAAAAAAATTCAGCTGAACTATTTTAGAGAACAGTTATTAAAAAGATAATAGCAGCTTGTCACTAAATAACTGGTTCCTCTTCCCATTCAAATATAGTTTGTTTTGGTGAGAGCAACTTTGAGACAGAAGATTAGACCAAATGTTGATTGTTTTAGGACAGAGGTGACTCGGATTTTGTGTGTGTGTGTGTGTGTGTGCGCGCGTGTGCGCGCACGCGTGTGTTTTGGCAGCTGGCCAGTACAGGGATCTGAACTCTTGACCTTGGTGTCATAACATCACACTCTAACCAATTGAGCTAACCAGCCAGCTCATTATTGTGTTTATAAAATCCAAATGTTGATTGTTTTAGGACAGAGGTGACTCGGATTTTGTGTGTGTGTGTGTGTGTGTGTGTGTGCGCGCGCGCGCGCGTGTGTTTTGGCAGCTGGCCAGTACAGGGATCTGAACTCTTGACCTTGGTGTCATAACATCACACTCTAACCAACTGAGCTAACCAGCCAGCTCATTATTGTGTTTATAAAATGTCAAAAAATGTATGAGAATTTTTAGGAAGACACATTTTTCAGCAATGTTAGATATATCCATGACCAGTTACAGCAGAAAGGATGCAGGACAGAAAAGGAAATAGGATGGCATTAGATATTGCAATTATTGACAAACATTTACAGGGGCTGACTGTGAAGCAGAGTCTAAGAGTCTCCACCTTCATCAGACACAGTGCTTAGAAAAAGGGGACAGTCACATGCCTAAAACCTTGAATAGCAATACACACTAGCATGTGCTAAGTATCAAGTGGGTGGTATAGACAATATGAGAGTTCAGATAAGGTGTGTAAGGCAGAATAATTCTTTCCTCCTCCCCATGAAGGTGTTCATACCCTAATCGCTAGAGCCTGTGAATATGTTACATTACACAGCCAAGGAGAATTAAGGTTGCTGATCATGATGAAAATTCTAAGGTTCGATCCCTGTACCCACTAGCCACCAAAAAAAAGTTTGCTAGTCAACTGACCTTGACATAAGGATATTATTCTGGATTATCCTGACAGACCCAGTGTAATCATAGGAGTCCTTTAAGATGGAGGAGGGAGGCGAAAGGGGAGGCCAGAGTCAGAAAAAGATTTTAAAATGCTACACTGGTGGAGGAAGGGGCCACAGCCAGGGAATGCAAGTGACCACAAGAAGCTAGAAAGGTCAAGGAAATGGATTCTCTCCTAGAGCCTCCAAAAGCAATGTAGGCCTGCAAAAGCCTTAGTGGGCCCTGTGAGACCCATTTTGACTTCTGGTTTCTAGAACTGTAAGATAGTAAATTTTTGTTGTTTTAAGCCATTAAGTTTACAGTAATTTGTTACTGCAGCAACAGGAAACTAATACAAGGATGCTGAAGAGAAAGAAGAATCAGGGACAGCTTCATGGATAAGCTGGTTTTTGAGCCGGGCAGTAAAGGAAGTGACAGTAGAAGTAAGAGAATTAGAGTCATAAAATTTATGTTCTAGACACTGAACTCTAATAAGCTTCTTATATGCTTTAATTCACTTATCCTCACAAAAACTCTATGACGATAGTATTCTTTCCCCTTTTGTAGATGAGAAAACTGAGACTTAGAGAGGTTAAGTAACGTGTGCAGTCACTACAGTGCAGTATAAGTCACTACAACTACTTAATAGCTGGCTTTTAACAACATGACGGCAGTGACATTTATGACATCTCTGTGCTTAGAGCGCACAAGCACGCTGCTGAGGATGTCACTGGCATGATCTCATTTAATTCTCTCAGGATTGCATGTAGTGATTTATAATTTTTCTGAGGCCTGGATTTATCTGGCCAGTAATATAGTTGGGTTGGAGAAGAGACTGGCGCCAGATAATTCCATCAGGACACAACAGCCTGGAAGAGTGCTATTGAGTACCCCAAATGAGGGTAGAAACAGGGCACGGGAAGAAGAACACAGATTGCAGAGACAATCTGCTTCTTTGTTGAAATGTAGATCCTGTATTGAAAAAGCTTCCCTTTTTGCTGCACTTTAATGAGTTTAGACACATTATAATCGGAATTAATGAAAGGTATCAGGATTAATAGTGCTGCAGACCAAACTTTTCCACTTACCCACAGAAGTATGGGCAGCAGTCATGCAAACTTCTCTATAATATGCCCCATTTCTCTCCGGCAGTGGTAGCTCACAGAGAATGTCTAATTTTCTGGCTTTTTTAAGAGTACGAGTAGAAACTTTCTTACTTAGGTTCAACAGTGTGTTAATTCAACAACAACAAATATATTTATTGAAACCTACCATTTATAAGAGCAGTAGAGTAGTCTCTATAGGAATCCCCAAAGTGAGTAGAAATCAGTCTGAAGACACACCTGAACAAGGGGGGGTCGAATGTCATTAGAAGGTAGAGGTGTATAGGTATTAGTTGGTGTCCGTAATTCTGTAGAATGAACACTGGCTTCTTTTCAAGTAGGTGTATATATATTTGCAATTTTCTCTGCCTAAATATAGGAACCACTTAAGGTGTTTAGAAAAGGCTTTGAAACTCTAATATGTAATACATAAAATTCTACCCATGTTCTACTTATGTGGAATCAGTTTTGCTGTCTTTTAAAGAATCGCCAAAGTAAGATTCATGAATGTTACAGTATTCCTCCTAAAGAGAGATTTTGGTTCTCCATTATGAGGTAGAAGACAGATTCCCTTTATACCACTTCCTCTTCTCTTGTGAGTGTATCTGTGTGTATTCATTCATGTAGACTAGTCTTCCCCCTAATTCAAAGAGTGATTTAAGACCTTTCACTTCTGACTTGAGTTAGTAAAGTAAGTCCCTACCCAAAGGGGTTTGATTTTCTCTCCAGTTAAGTGATCAAAGCTAAATCCTCAAAGCCTGAATGTCTTGCAATAGATTCTAATAAGTTCTGAGTTGGCCATTCTTCTTAGTTTTAATGAAAGCAAAAGGTGACATTTGCATTTTTGTCATCTCCATTTCAAAGTATTTGTCATATTATTAGATTCAGAATCACCCTGAATGGTTCCACATCATTAGGATCTGTCTAGCCATTCCCAAAAAGCTATCCCTGCCAGAGTGGGGCCCCATTTCGACGTAAGCGATACATAACACCTGAATACATAAACATTGGAATTGTGTATGTCTAGATTACTCAGAACCAGAAGTTATCATGAAAGGAAAAGTAGGGTAATCTGGAATTCTCACACAGAGTTCCTTAACTATTCTGCAGTCCCTTTAAAGTACCATGGGTACCCCCATTGCATCCCTCATGTCTCTCCACAACATTAACACACCCCATCAACAGCCTTTGTGCCTGCTCTGCTTTGTTTTCTTTGTTCTGCCTGCAGGGTATTTTTCCATTTCCTCAGTTAGCTTTGAGGGAATGCGAAGGGTGTGTGTATGCGTGTGCACGTGTGCGTGTGACATATATACTACAAAACCAACTTGGTTATCCAGCCATGCTTACCCTCACATTGATAACCACATTGATGACTTACATGGTTATCCAGCCATGCTTACCCTCACATTGAGAATGTACTTCTGGTCTTTGAGTGACCTAAACCATCATGCTTGGTGGGTCCCTGGAATTAGTAAATTATCCACAGCAAATGTGCAGCATTTGGCAAATAAATTTTAGAATTAGGGTATTTTAGGGCTGGCCCGTGGCGCACTCGGTAGGTGCAGCGCTTGGGAGTGTGGCGGCGCTCCCGCCGAGGGTTCGGATCCCGTATAGAGACTGGTCTGCTCACTGGTTGAGCAGTGCGGGGGTGACACCGAGGGTTGCGATCCCGTTGCTGGTCGCGGTGCGGGCGCCACGCTGAGGGTTGTGATACCGTTACCGGTCACGAAAAAAGACAAAAAGGAAAAAAAAAAAGAATTAGGGTATTTTATTTTCAGTAACTTTTTTATAGAAATGTGAGACTTTGAGCTAGTAAGTTTTTGGTACAATTTCTAAATACGCAAAAGTTCAGGAAGTCTTTGCAAGTATATTCTCTCCTAATTATTTAAAAATTAGAAACTCTAAAAAGAATTGGGGGGAGTTGTGCTAAAGAATGTTTTTTTTTTTTTTTTTTTAAATAAAATACATGTATTGTGTCTTAAAGCATTGTGTCTAGCCAAGGTGAAATTTCCAGGTTTGCTATAGCTCTGTTCTCATTCTTCTTAAGGGGATTTTATCCAAATATTTTGTTATTGTTGGCCAGAAAGCAAATCCTAAATCTGCCGTCAGTGATTTGTTTTGTTCAGTCTTAGCTTTTGGACCAAAATAATAACCACTTATTTTGCCAAAAATTTAGCATTTCTGCTAATGCATTCTTGACAATTGCACAATACTCTTGGCTGTTGTGAAAATTACTTTGCTTAAGATATGTCTATAAAATATAAGTATATAAAAAATATGTAAGTTTATAAGACACAGATACACAACATACACTCATTGCATATTTGTACACCTATAAGCTAAATGATAGCTCTATGGCAAAATGTGAAATTCAGTTATTTGTATGCTTTGAGAAAAAAGATCAAGCCAAGAACATTTGTTTCAATTTGTTTTCCATTTTCAAGAGGTGAGAGATGGGGAATATTGTGAGTACTGGATAATTTACCCTTACCCTCATATTATCAACTCTGTGGGTTCTTAGGAGTATCATATTATAAACACTGTGTAGGCATATTTACAGAGGAATTAGCACAGGTAAGAGTTAACTTAGAAAGAAATGTTTAAAATGTCCTCCAACAGATAATCAAGTTATTCTCTTGGATTTTAATGATCAGTTCAATAGAGAAGGGAAAGCATTTATATTTTCCTAGAGTAGCAGTATAAAAACGACTGTAGAATTTCCTGTTTGAACCAAGAGTGAAGGAGAGCTGCAAGCCCTTTGCTTCCTGAGTGGCCACATTCCAGCTGTGCAGACTGGTCATAGCACATCTGCCAATCAGAGTGGGCCCTGGAGGGAGGGAAGCCCTTGGATGCTGCGTCTTGTTTACATGCATCGTGACTCTGTTTCTCTCCTCTTCTTGTGTACCACTAGGAAGATTAGTGGGGAAATTTGCTATTACATGCCTAATAACTGTAGAAAACTAGGATCGCAGCTACAACAAATGTCATTCCCGGCAGAGTTTTAGCTCACCTTTAGCTACAGGTAAGAGTTGTTGCTTTGTTATAAGAGGATAGCTGATCTGTATTTAGCTTCTACTTAACTTTTCTTAGCAAAACGAGCAGGCAAAAAGCCGGAGAGGAAAGATTGAAAAAATGATTAAAATCAGCCCTGTATTACTATGACTTTAAAATTTTAGTACTCAGTAAGTGAAAACCATGATATTTTTATTTAAGGGAGGGGTAAAGTCAAATTAAATTAAAACAGAGAAGTTTTAAAAGTTGCAGTAACAATCACAGTGTAGAGCTATTGTAACCAGAAACTCATTATTATGCATTCTGAGAGCATTATATCTAAACAAACATATTTTATTGTGAATCTTCTTGTTAGTTTTTCATAGAACAGTGTCTGTGTGTGTACTCTTTGGCTTAAAATTTTTCTTTTTTATTATGAACACATTCAGAAAGAATTGGTACATACATTTAACTATGTAAATGCTATTCTTTTTCTTCCATATTTCTTTCTAGAAGTTTTAGAGTTTGTTTTTATTTTCCTCTTTATCTTGCTCCACCAGCAATAAAATTAAGGAAAAAATTAAAAAATTCCTGTCTAATCTTTGCTTTGCCATTAAATTCTATCTTGTTGGCATTAATTCAGGCTGTAGAATTCAGACTATAGAAAACTGTCTTGATAATATTCCATAGGATTTTTTAAAAAGTCATTACATATGACTGTATTGTAGTTTGTATATTCTTTTTATATTATTAATTTTTCCATAACAGTGAGGCCATTTAACTTCATTTATTTTGTGTTTTTAAGCATACACTGGAAAAAAAAATTGTTACTCAGATTCAAAAAGATACAACCTGTGGGTTTTGTGGTTGTTTCTCTTGTATGTGATAGTCTTCAGGTTGATTAATAGCATTTTACCGCAGTCCGGAAGGGCACTTTTGAAAACTTCAAGCAGCTGTACTGTTATTTCTTATCCTCTAGCAGTTTCTCAACCTTGGTACTATTGACATTTCAGGCAACAGAATTCTTTTTGGGGGGGCTGCCCTGTGCATTGTAGGACATTTAACAGCATCCCTGGTGTCTACTTTTTTGAAAACTTCAAGCAGCTGTACTGTTATTTCTTATCCTCTAGCAGTTTCTCAACCTTGGCACTATTGACATTTCAGGCAACAGAATTCTTTTTGGGGGGGCTGCCCTGTGCATTGTAGGACATTTAACAGCATCCCTGGTGTCTACTTACTAGAGCTCCCTCCTCCCCAGTTGAGAAAACCAAAAATATTGTATATATAGCATATTACACCTAATCATTGGTGAAACATTGCAATCCAACTTCTGAAATGTTCTGGGTGATAGATAGTTAAGGACGAGGCTGTACTGGTCTTAGTGTATTTGCAGATGTTGTTGTTAGCTGACTGCTCATTTTCCCCCCACCCCATTCTGTTAGAAGCTTCTGCCAACCATGATTCATGGAATGATTTTTTTGAGCTGAGTAATCTGTGGCTTTTCAGTTTCCTTACTTTCGTTCCTTAGCTAAATCTGTTTTGGTCTTAGCAAAGTGTTTAACACAGCAAAGATCTTTTAAAATGGAATAATACACGTAATGATATATTTTCCAAGTAGATGATTTTAACAAACTATAAAAAGTTTTTATGCCTGTCCTTCGTTGTGTCCTTTCTACCATCTCTGTCAGGCAAGTCTTCTCAACTCTGATGAAGAGTCTTGTACAGGGAAAGACATAGCTACCTTTAAACAGTCCTTTGCGAAATCTAATGGTATGACAGCTTGTATTTAAGAACTTATTTTCCAGGGCTTTTTTAAAGAGCATTTTGACGTGTAACTGTCTTCTTTCTTTACAGATCGCAACGAAAGAAATAAACCAGAGCATCGTTCCTCAAGGTATGAATTTATAATATTTAATAATTTTGTATAAAGCTTCTCATTTAAAAAAAATATTGTTTGGAGACAAAGCAAGTGTCCCTTTTACTATATTTGAATCTTCTGTGGCATTCAGAGAAGCTTCACAAGAGAAAGATTGCTTGTTCTTTGAATAAAAATTATTTATACAATTATTGACTATCTGGAAGACATGTTTTATTTTGAGAATTCTTATCAGAGACATACATCTTCATAAAAATTTATTTTATTCTCATTTCCTTCCTTTTTTGACTTATTTTCCTCTCCTCTCTTTAACTAGTATTTTTATAAATGTTTATTGTTGTTATCCTAATTATACAACTAACATAGGCTCATTGTAGAAATTTAGAAAATATTAAGAAAAAAATACAAAGCATGAAAAAAACTAAACAAAACTCAGCTTGCCTTCCATCAGGTGGAGATGGCTGGCTACTGCTAACATTTTGGTATATTTCTTTCTAGACTTTTTGTGTTATGTATATAAGTATTCAAATGAATTCTTTTAACTTCTTGTTAGGTAATTTCAATGGCCGGGAAGGTTATGTCACTTAAGCCTCTCATCCACACTGAGAGTATGTTTTACTAGACCTTCATCAACACTGAAGAGTATTTTAAAAATCCTTACAAGTTGGACCAGCCAGCTGCAAAAAACAAAAGGGGGGCTGGCTGGTTAGTTCAACTGGTTAGAGCACAGCCTTATAACACCAAGGTCATGGGTTCAGATCCCCATACTGGCCAGACGCAAAAAAAAAAAAGGCAGTGGAAAATTGTCTGCCTTCCTCTTCTAAGCAAGACTGACAAGCTATGTTTGATATTTTTAATCCATTTCTATGGAAGATTACAATTTTTCTAATATAACTTTCTATTTATTTTATATTTCATCACTTTTTCTTTGTAGTTTGTGTTGTGAGAATTGATAAAATAATGCATTCCTTGGCTTGATTGGTCTGATAAGCCAAACTCTTGTGCTTTTTTAAGGGATCAAACCCTAGAATGCATTGACCTCAACAAATAAAAATATAATATCTATGAAACTCCATTACTTAGAATAGCAGTGCAGTTTGTAGAAATCATCAATCAAAATAAGTTAGTGAGACCTAATCTGAGAGAAGAATATAGCTGGGTATATAAAATGTTGACTGATTTTTTTTTTCAGGTATAGTTTACATACATTAAAATTACTGGTTTTTTTGTGTATGGTCCTATGAGTTTTGACAAACATATATAATTATCTCTCTATCACCCCAATCGTATAACAGTTTATATGATTGATTTTTTTAATACTTAAAAAAAATATAGCTAAAAAAGGCAACCTAAGAGAGAGGACTTGGACAGCATACTTAACTATGGGTGACATAAAGTTGAAAGGGTAAAAATACTTAGGATGATAAAAACAGGATCCATAAGACCCTTGACATACTGAAGGCTGGATTGAGTTGGGCAATGTAAATTTTAATAGGAACAAATGCAAATTCTTACACAGAAACACCAGTGGTACATAAAAAAGGGAGACGTGACTTAGTAATTAATATGTTTGAAAGTTTTGAGGGTTTAGCTGTTTGTAAATTTACTGTTGGTCAAAATTTTATGTCATTGCCTCCACCTCTCCCCCACAAATCTCCGCATTAATTTGATTACATTGAAAGAAGTGTTATATCCAGTATAATAAGAGGGGTAGCTCTAGATGACACTTTTGATATTCTATCCGACACCACGCTTCCCAAGCGGCGCACTATCCAGTGCGCCACCGGGCCGGCCCTAGATGACACTTTTGATATTCTATCCGAATCTGGGTCCACAGGCCTTGAAAAATTGAAGTATGCAGTGGAGTGGCTATATTGATATCATATGGGAGACTTAAACAAACAAACACACACACACCAGAATCCCATGTCCCACCCCAGGGATTCTAGTCAGTAAGTCTGAAGTGAATCCTTGGAATCTGTATATTAATCAAGTCCCTCTGATTCTGATGCATAGCCAGGTTGGGGACCACTGTTCTAGAAAATGGCAGCTGAGGTAGGACAGGGAAGATGAAAGAGAAGAGTGGGATAAAAGTCAAAGCTGACTCACAGGAAGACTGGTGTGAGGAATTTGGAGAATTTATCCTAGGTGTGGAAGTTTGGGGAGGGGTATGGGACAGAAGTGATAACTGGCTTCAAACACTCAGAGGCTGGTCCACAGAAGAAACTAGCAGAATTGTACCTCATAAATGCTATTCCCTACTAAGGGTACGCCTGGCCCTTGGAAGAATAGCTGATTTCATGTCTGGGACAGGGGAAAGTACAGCTGAGCCTAGACTCCTGGTTGTGATGATAAGCTAGGGAGTGCTTAGCTAATGGGATCATGTCAAAAATGTACAGGCAGTAGCTTTAAGAGACTTTCTCTGGCCAAATTTGGGACGATTTGAGTATACAAATAAAAAGATGATAATGGATTATAATATATTGGGTTTAAAACAATCCATGTAGAAGGAATGATAGAATTTAGAAAGTCATCATTTTGCAATTCTCAATGTAATAGTTGATTCAGGCAAGGATCGTTAGTATTCTGTAAAAAGTTGTTGGGGAACAGATATTCATACTGCTTTAAAATATCACCCCACAGATTAATTTTTAATTGCAAAGGGGGAAATTTAACCTTTTCAATGGAGAGATCGAGTAGTCACCATCTTAATTAAGTAGTCAATGTGTATATCATCACTAGTGAGACAGCCTGACAGTACGTGCCTCCAGGTGATGCACTAAGTAGTACACAAGATAACGTGGATATAGTAGTCCTAGCACACACAAGAAAGGTAGCATCATGAAAAACTTATGTAAGGGCTAGGAGAATATTCTAGATTAAAAGAGACCGAAGAGACATTAACAACCAAATGCAGTATGTGATTAAAAAAAAAAAAGATCTGGGGTCTGGGGAGGAAAGGGCCAGGCGGAGGGAAAATGGGGGAGGGGTTGGTCAACTGGTACAAAATTACAATTAGATAGGAGGAATAAATTCTGCTGTTTTGTTACACAGTAGGGTGACTATGGTTAACAGGTAAGTTTTGTATATTATATAATAGCTAAAGGAGATGCTTTTGAATGTTTTGCTGCAAAAAAAAAATGATAAATGCATGAGGTGATTGATGTATTAACCGCCCTGACCCAATTGCTATACAACATATATATGTATCACAATATCAGATTGTACCCCATAAGTATGTACAATTACAATGTGTAAATTAAAAAAAAAAAAAGTGCGGCTGGCCAGTTTGTGCAGTGGTTAGAGTGGGGTGTTGACAACATCAGGGTTAAGGGTTTGAATCCCCATACCAGCCAGCCACCAAAATAAGTAAATAAATAAAAATCTGGGATTAAAAAAACCCCAAATTAAAAGAAAAATGAGGGGCCAATTGGGAAAATTTAAACATGGATTTTTATGTTAGGCAATATTTTATTAACAGTACTTTTTTTTTAGTTGTAGGAGTGTTAGTATGCAGGAGAATGTCATTCTTAGGAGATATGTGCCGAAGTATTAGGGGTAATGTAGTCTTATGTTTTCAGCCTACTCATATAATTCAGGGGGAAAAACCCAGAGTGAGTGATAGAGGCAAATGTGGGAAAATAGTATTAATTGGTGAATTGATGAAAGGTATACAGACATTAATTGTACTGTTTCTTCAACTTTTCTGTCGGCTTGCAGTTTTCCAAATAGAAAGTAGCAGTGAACACCGGGTGCTGTAGGCTTTAAGAAAAAATAAATAAATAAAGTAGCAGTACAGGGAACTGTTCTGTGTGTTCCTGGGAGTCCGAAAGAGTAGAATGCACACCTGTTGGTGCAAATTTGAGGGGATGGATTTCTGCACAATATGAAGAAGAACTTCCTGACAGATTGGTCAAAGATGGAATGGGCCACTCGTGAAGGAATACTGTCACGAAAGAGCTAAACAAGCTAGCGCTGGGAATAAAAACAGAGAAGATTCAGACATGGCCAAGTCATTATTCTCAGTGGCTCCAGCCCCTTGCTCACTCACTTAATGGCCAATAAATATTTGTTGAGAATCCCTACACTGGCTCAGGATACGATAGAAAACAAGAAAAAGTCTTCAACTTCATGGAATATCCATTATTTTGGACTTATGCTCCCAGTCTCTGAGAGTCTGTTACCCTAAAGTCAAGATCTGAGTCTTCCCAGTTCTATTTTGACAATGCTGTGGTACTCTTGAGGTTTTCAGAAAGTA
The DNA here is from genome assembly GCF_000696425.1 of Galeopterus variegatus. Lineage (NCBI taxonomy): Eukaryota > Metazoa > Chordata > Mammalia > Dermoptera > Cynocephalidae > Galeopterus > Galeopterus variegatus. The sequence continues at coordinate 136,610 of NW_007730391.1, forward strand.
TTCTGATTATTCTTTAATCTTTAGTTTATACTGTCACTTAATAGAGTACCTGGTCCACAAAAAGCACTTAATAAATAGATGTTGAATAAATGAATGTCAACTGTATTTCAAG
>NW_007730391.1:136731-149522 GCF_000696425.1 Galeopterus variegatus
TGATTTATAAAGAAAATGAAATTTATTGCTTGTAGCTTTGGAGGCTGGGAAGTCCAAGGTCAGGGAACACATCTGGTGAGAGACTTCTGGGTGGGAACTCTCTACAGGGTCCTCTGTTGACCAGGATGTCAGATGGTGAGCATAGGCTGAGCAAGAGGACTAACCATCTCCCTTACTCTCCTTTTAAAGCCATCAGAACCACACCCATTACTCCACGAATGGATCAATCCATTCATGAGAGCACAGTACTCACTATCTAGTCACCTCTTAGAGGGCCCACCTTTCAAATGCTGTAATTGGATTTTCCACCTGTAGTAGTCCATTTCTGTTGCATATAACAAAATACCTGTAACTGGGTGATTTATAAAGAAAATGAAATTTATTGCTTGTAGCTTTGGAGGCTGGGAAGTCCAAAGTCCAGAGAACACATCTGGTGAGAGTTTTCTTTGGTGGTGGCTTTACAGCAATGCAGGAGTCTCACAAGGCAGAAAATGGTGGAACAGAGAGAAAGATAGCTCCTCATGCACGCTCCTTTTAAAGCCATCAGAACCACACCCATTACTCCACGAATGGATCAATCCATTCATGAGAGCACAGTACTCACTATCTAGTCACCTCTTAGAGGGCCCACCTTTCAAATGCTGTAATTGGATTTTCCACCTGTAGTAGTCCATTTCTGTTGCATATAACAAAATACCTGCAACTGGGTGATTTATAAAGAAAATGAAATTTATTGCTTGTAGCTTTGGAGGCTGGGAAGTCCAAAGTCCAGAGAACACATCTGGTGAGAGTTTTCTTTGGTGGTGGCTTTACAGCAATGCAGGAGTCTCACAAGGCAGAAAATGGTGGAACAGAGAGAAAGATAGCTCCTCATGCACGCTCCTTTTAAAGCCCTCAGAACCACGCCCCTGACCACCGTTATTAATCCATTCACTGTGGCGTGGTCCTGCAATCTAATCACCTCTGCAAGCCCCACCTTTTGATTACCATAATAGGATTTCCCACCCTCAACAGTTAAAGTGGGTATTTTTAGCCTTGGCGAGATGGCGGAGGCATCCAATCTACAACACCACCATCTTAACACTGTTAAATGGAGGTCAGGTTTCCAATACATGAACTTTTGGGGGATGCAATTGACCCATAGCACCAAGTATGTTTGAGAATATGTGATTTGGTACAATAGTAGGGAAGACTTTATTCAGGACCATCATGATAAGGATAGAGACGACTGCAATGGGATTTTGCAGTGAGGGAGAGAGATTGGGCTCTGCTCTGAAAACAGCATGAGAAAGTGGGAATTTACTCAAGTTAAGGATGGAAAATTACTAAGTGGAAACATCAGGGTTAAGGGGGATTCTGGCTAAACAGGACTTAACAGGGTTCTGGCTGAAGATGGTCCAGGGTGACCAGACATCACCTGGGAGACTGTGGAGGATGAAGACCCTGATCAGATATTGAGGATAGGGCAGGTTCTTACTAAACTGACTTAACAGAGATCTTTACTAAAACTGGATTTTACAAGGAAGTATACAGTTGGGCCTAGGAGAAGTTTCAGGAGCCTTAAGTTTAGTCAAGCAAAGAATCTTTCAGTTCAGAGTGGCACTGTTTTGATTAAGTGAATTACAGCTATATGTGATAACATAGTTAAATTTCAGAAATGTAATTTTGGATGATAAAAAGCAAGTTGTAGGAGGCTAGGTATACCATTTATATAAAGTATGATACCACTTACATACAGCAGAGGTCGGCAAATGGGTCAAATCTGGCCTGCCACCTCCTTTTGTAAGTCAAGTTCTGTTAGGAACTCAGCCACGGCCATTCGTTAGCATCTGTTCTCTGGCTGCTCTTGTGTTACAAAAGCAGAGTTGTTAGAAACAGGGACCACATGGCAAAACACAGTACGTTGCTTATTGTTTATTTTTTGACTACCTATATGTAACGAAAGTATTTAAAAATATGTGGAAGTGATAAATAGTGAATTTAGGATATAGATTATCAAAGGAACGGGTCAGGAAAGGGTCCACAGGGAGCTTCAAGTGTATCTATACTGTTTTTTTTAAAGCTAAATAATAGGCTTTGTAATATTATCTACACTTTTTTAAAAACCTTGGAAATTTTCATAATTTTTTTAAAGGGACTCTCAAGACCTTTTTGAGTACTGGAGAAGGTTAGCAGCAATGGTTGACAACAATGTGAATGTACTTAATGTGACTGAACTGTACACTTAAAAATGGTTAAAATGGTAAATTTTATGTTAGGTATATTTCACCACATTAAAAAAAATTGTATGTAAAGTTTCAATGTGATTTTATATTTTTATCACATTCACTATTCTGTGAAAAGCTGTTTTTCATGTTTCCGTGTAGGCAACTATAAAACAGATTTATTTTAGTCTCAGTTATTTAACCTATAGTCAAATAAATAATATACAGTACTAAAAAAAAAAAACCTTTTTGAATTATGTCGTTGTTCTTTTGCTGACTGGCCAGTACGGGCTTTGGGACCCTTGACCTTGGTTTTATAACACCACTCTCTAACCAGATGAGCTAACTGGCCAGCCCTCTTGAATCTTATGGTACTGATAAAGATTTTTTTGTAGGACATGAGCATAAAAGCATAAAATTGAGTGAAAATTTCTTTCTTTCTTTCTTTCTTTCTTTTTTTTTCCTTTTTGTCTTTTTTCGTGACCGGTAACAGGATCGCAACCCTCAGTGTCGCGCCCGTACCGCGACCGGCAACGGGATCGCAACCCTCGGTGTTGCGCCCACACTGGGCTCAACCAGTGAGTGGACCGGTCTCTATATGGGATCCGAACCCTCAGCGGGAGTGCCGCCGTGCTCCCAAGCGCTGCACTCTACTGAGTGCACCACCGGGCTGGCCCAAAATTTCTTTTTTCTGAAAGAGGAAAGTAGGAGGAAGTAGTCAAGAATGCTCCAAAAAAACATGATTAAACATTGTTCCCATTTCACCTCTACTCATTGTTCTGCTCCCATGTTTCCATTTACTCAAAACACCCTCTATTGCTCTGTGCATTTTGGTCTCTTATTAACACTTAAGAATCATACAAATAACACATGAAAACATTTTTTAATAGAACAGAAATATGTGGTATCTGCCTTTATTCCATAGGTATCTGGTGGTTCAGTGTCTATCCTAGTCTGCTTTTTATGCATATATATAGTGTATATTCAAATAATATTTAGAATGAATGAGAATATATGAGGGTACTTCGAAAAGTTCATGGAAAAACAGAATTAAAAGATAATACAAATCTTTCTAGGAACTTTTTGAAGACCCCTTGTATATATGTGTGTGTAGTGCATGTGTTTGTATGTGTGTGTATATATGTGCGTGTGTATACATATTTCTGCCAACTTGCCTTTTTTACTTAATATAGTTTTAAAAGTTTTACCATGTTAATTTCCACTTCATTATTTTTTTAACTACTGGATAAAATTTTCCAGTGTAGCCAATATTAAAATTTATTCAACCAGTCCTTTATTGATAGCATTTAGGTTGTTTCTAATTCATTACAGTTAGAAATGATGCTGCAATAAATGCCTTTATGTTCATATCTTTGTGTATAGATGTGTAAGAAAACCTTTATTATTTCTTCCAAGATAGATTTTTTAAGTTTCTGCTTTCATTCACAGTTACTTTAAGTTTTAAATTTTTATATGCTATCTATTTTCTTCCCAAATCTCAGATAGCTTCATGGTGGTTTGGTACTGCTCCAGGTTCAGTGGGGCTCATTACAGTCCCCCTCTCCGTAATGTGGCCTGAAATGTCACCCCACACAGGGAAGGACTCAAACTCAACATGCAGAATATTTGTAGCATATAGTTCAGTGCACTCAGAATTAATAGTTGATGATGGTAAAACTCACAGCAATCACTTTACCATTAAGAATTTAAAGGGTCTTGGTCCTTTACATTGGTATCCTACTGTTGTTCTTACAAAGATATCGAGAATTTTTTTTTGACACTTTTACCATCATCACATTATGGTTTAAATAGATCAGCTAAAAGCAAAAGATATAACTTGGTTTTGCTTTTTTCCTTTCTAAATATGTCTATTAAAATGTCACGCTCTGCTGGGCTTAGTTTAACTACTGTAATTCTGTAGCATTTCCCTGCCCATATTTTTTGATTTCTGTACCTCTATAAACTATAGCTTCTGTGCAATTACTTTCTGGCATTATGTTTTCTAAGCTATAAGAGAAACATTACTTTTGCTGTAGCATCTGTAATGCTATAAACAAGGTGAAGAATTAAAGTGTAAACAGGTTTTGTGGGGGAAAAATTCTTTTGCAGTGGGAGATGTGAAAGGATTATTAACATTTTATGTCATCCTACAGTGAATATATATTGTGTTGTTTTACTGTGGTTTTAACAAATGTGACGTTAGCATTTCCCCCTAGTGTGATAGGAATGAACATGAAGCATTTATATGGGGTATCAGTTGGATAATTGAAAAGTTTTATCAGCTGGCCTACCACTGCCATAGTACTTAGTGTGGGGGCTTCTCTGAACTTGTTTCAAATTAAACTATCAGCAGGCAATTAACTTTGGAACAGCAGCTGGTCTTGTATTTATTACATTTTCTCAAGATGGGCATGTGTGGCCACCCATTTCTCAGTAGTCCAGGGAGCACATGGAACTGCTGGCCTTTACATTTTTTCATCCTAATTCTTTCCTCTCTTTCCCTTAGGTTATATTTTATATTAGTTCTTTACCTTTTTGCAGTATAATTTAGAAGCAGTTATTTACATAATTCTAGAAAATCTTTTTCATCCTAATTCTTTCCTCTCTTTCCCTTAGGTTATATTTTATATTAGTTCTTTACCTTTCTGCAGTATAATTTAGAAGCAGTTATTTACATAATTCTAGAAAATCTGTATTAAAGAGCCTTTAACTGAGTGAGCTTTGTATACATCTTTGTGGCTCTCAGTCTGTCCTTAGGTTATGGTTTTACTCCAACTAGTAAATATCCTTGTACAAATGGACTTAAAAAAATTTTTTATTTTAATTTATCAATACAATGTAGTAAAATTTTATTTATACATTTTTCCTTACTAGCACAGCATACATCACATTCTTCAAATTTATCGATTAGGACTGTAAACCACAAAAGCATACTAATTCCTGGAAGAATCTTAGTCTGGACAAATTGCTAAACAATCATTTAGTAGCCCAGTCACCTCGCATCTCATTAAAAGTAAACTGATGTAGATCATAATTCAGTCTTGCCCTTACAGGTAAAACCCTTCTCAAAACCAGAAATCAGGCCTGGTCCCAAGAATACGCAAGAATACAATTTCAGGGTTGGGAGCATCCTTGTTGATTAGAGACTTCTCTACATAGTAGATCGGAGCATTCGTTTCTGCCCTCGTGACATGTTTTTGCCACTTCTGATCTCATTGCAGTTGTAGGCTGGCTCTCCAGAGATGCAGAAGGAGCAAGCCTACCCCTGTGCAACACTTCTAAATACGCAAAAATAAGGCAGGCATCCCAAAGAAGGACTTGTTTGTGACTGTCCCTCCTTTTGGACAGGAGGATTGAGAATCAGTACCCTTTGGTAATTAAGAAAATAGAAGAATGGAAGGAAAGTATCGGTTGTCTCAAGGCTTCAGAGTATTGTCTAAAATGCAAACATCCCCTCAACTGTAAACCTGTTTCCTCGAGATAATGTTGCCCCTGGCACATTGCCTTGTGCAGGCAGTCCAGGAATGCTATCAAGGGATGACAGGCAGGACTTAAAGTTTATCACCATCAATCGCCCATTGGTTTCTTTTGGTTACAGATTCTGAAGAGAAACTCCAAGTAGAAAAAGTCCTTGTAAACTGAACTGTACTCTTCAAAATTTTTCCATGTGATGAATTCCTATCTTTTACACCATTGCTCTTTTTTAAAGAAATTTTAAAGCAAAATTACATTTATTTGTTATGATTATAAAGCAGAATATGTTCATTATAGAAAATTTTGAAGTGAGAAGTAAGTAAAAGGAAAGAAAATCATCTATAATCTCACCTCCCCCTAGTTAATCACTATTACATTTTGATGTATTTTTTTCTAATTTTTATCTTTTCAAATAGATACTATAATTTTAACATAGAGACTCATTAATATATTTTTTAATTATTGTTTTCATTTAACATTATATCATGAACATTTTTTCATTTCAGTAAATATTCTTAGACGTTTTGATTAAATGTTTGACTATAAAATAATGTTTGTAAAAAATTCTAAAAGAAAAAAAAGAAAAAATTAAAATCACTAACATCCAATGATAACTACTGTTGTTATATTGGTGGTTGTCCTTGTGCATACTTGGTAAACTTTATTTTTTTATAAGAAAATAAACGGGATCTCTCTTTTATGAGTGCACTAATCTCATTCTTGAGATTCTTGATCTAATCACCTCTCAAAGGCCCTACTTTCTAATACCATCACCTTTAGGGTTAGGATTTCAACATATGTATTTTTGGGACACATTCAGACCGTAGGAAGATAAGTATATAATTTTTAAATGTAGATTTTAAAAATAAGGTTGGGATCATACTGATCAGTAGTTTGGGACCTGTTTATCTACCTCACAGGAGTGGATTCCTGTATCATTTGGTCATGCATGCTCTATTACTTGGCACTGACTGCACTTCAGGCCATTTCACAGTGGTTATATCTGGCCACAAGTGGGGCTGGGTAGGAATGGCTGAATTCTCCCATTCGGTAAGAGAGGAAAGAAGAAGGAATGAGTGGGTACAGGGGCTGCACACACCAACTGGTTGCAGGCTGGTTATTTCAAAGTCTGGAGCCAGTGGACTCAGACACCATCTCTCAGGCAGGCAGAGTCCTTTCCTTGAGAGCAATTTGTTGACCTTGCTCTTGGCATCCACATTACTGTGCCCCATCCTTTGTAAAGCTGGGCTCCATTCCTGCCATTCTGTCCTGCATTCTCTACTACATCTTAAGGTAGATTGCTCTGTGTGAAAAGATAGAAGTACTTGTTCGGAGACAATTATACTCAGTGTCTACAGTCTTAGTGACGAGTCATTACCCTTCAGTGAAGGTGTCCTCAACTACATAAGATGGTGTCCTAAAACTTGCTGTTCTGTGGGCTCCCAAATCTAGAAATTTACTATACCTGTTGGGTAATTTCATATGACTATTGGTAGTCATAATTTTAAATGACTTTAATGTCCTTTGGCTACCCTTGGTATCCACTAGAAAACTTTTAACAGTGGCTATGCAAAAATAGATATACATGGTGAGAGGGCTCTAGCCCTGCTTGTGTAATGGAGAAATTGTTGAATATTTGCAGTAAAAGTTGCCTACCCACTGTTGAAGTTTCTGTTGCAATTCCCAGAGAACAAATCCTTGTGTTCTTAGAATGAACTCAGCTGCTTCCATGTTTTGTTTACATTCTTAGTCAAAGCCCTCAGCTTTCCAACAAAAACTCTTTAACATCTGCCTATTTTTGAAGGACTTGATTAAATGAGTTTTTAAAAATGTATTTGCTCTTATTGATAAAGGCCTTTAATATATGAAATTACTTAAATTAGGTTTTGCTGCTTTGTATATATTTGTTGCTTCATTGTTATTTTCTCAACCTTTAGACGTCAATGGATATTTGGTGAAAAGATAGAAATGTAATGCTGTAGGAACCTAAAAAAGGTAAAAGGAAGGGTTTACCAGACTTAAAACCTTTGATCAAGTGATACAAAGCTAAGAAATGGGTGGCCAGAGCACTCACATTTAAAGGATTTTTAAAAGTTCATTTGATGTGGAAAAATCTTGTGTCTTATAAAAACTTAAATAATTTATGCATTTTTATTAATAGCATTTAAATTTAGCTTTTTAAAAAAGTGTCTACCTCATTATTTCATATAAAGTCTGGGTTTCAAACTGACCTAATTTCTTTCTAAGTTTTTGGAAGTGTCAGTTAATTAATGTTTTGATCAGTTTCAGATGCTTAAAATTTGTATTGGTTTTTTTCACTAAAAAACGGCAAGCCGGGCCGGCCCGGTGGCGCACTGGAGAGTGCGCCGCTTGGGAGCGCAGTGGCGCTCCCGCTGAGGGTTCGGATCCCATGTGGAGACCGGTTCCTGCTCACTGGCTGAGCGCGGTGCAGGCGCAACACCGAGGGTTGCGATCCCGTTGCCGGTCCCCGGTACGGGCGCGACACCAAGGGTTGCGATCCCGTTACCAGTCAGTAAAAAAAGACAAAAAGGAAAAAAAAAAAACGGCAAGCCATCATCCCTCATGGCAAGTTATTTTAATCTCATAAAGAATGGAGAAACACAAAATCATGTTTCTCACCTTTTTTCTTTTCCCACTGCTTTCTACTAAACTCACTGATTTTTCATGTTATTTATTTATTTTTAAATTTTATTTATAGTAAGATTTTATTTTTTACAGGAGAATATTGTACTGGATGAGATGAATTTGGTGTTATTTGAAAAATATCACATGTTGAGGTTAAGGCATTTTCCCAGATATTCACATGCATGCACACACCCCTTTGTTTGTAACATATTTTGTTGCTAGCTCAGTTCCAAACGTCAGCTGCTTCTGGAACATTTGAATTTTGGTACTGATTTTTATTGCCACATCATCAATAGACTCCAGACATGTATGCTATGCAGCTAACCCTTCTGGGTTTTAATTCTGAATTATTTAAAGTGAGTTAGGGGTCTGGCCAGTTAGCTCACTTGGGAGAGTGTGGTGCTAATAACACCAAGGTCATGGGTTCAGATCCCTGGACCGGCCAGCCACTAAAAAAAAAAAAAAAAAGTTAGGAATGATGTTAAAATGAAGGCCAAATGTATTGGTCTACACTAATGCAACCTCATTAAATAATTAATCCCTTTACTTTTACTCTAATACTTATGTTGTGCCTGAAGTTTAATGCTTGTTTTCCTCCTACCATCCTTTTTACCTTCTCCTCGTGTATCCTTTATATGCCCTAAATTTCAGATAACCTACTAATCAGATACATATCTACATTTGTGTTCCTTTGATTTTCAGTGTCTCCAGAGGTATAGAGTTAATGTCAGGTTATTAAAAAAGTGTTAGAAAACAAAGACTAAACTAAAATTAAAAGTGTTAGATTTGTTCATACTCTAAGGAAATAAAAAGATAACTAAGAGCTATAGCTGGCAATGTTAGAATTAAGAGCTATTCTCCATAACTCTGACATCAAAAAGCATCACCAGATATGCCTGTGAGTTTACAGCCGCAGGTGTAGAAGGCGGTACTGCTTTCTGCATTCCACCATCTTCGATCGTCTTGTATATAATAGGACCAAAAGAAGAGAAAAATAGATTATATGTTTTTATGGGAACCAGCATGTTGTAGTATTTAGTATAGGTTTAGTAAAAAATAAACTAACACTATGAAGCAGATCTTTCTAGGTAGGTGATAAGCTAGTATGTTATGAGAAACTTTTTCTCTTTCCCTTTCTCCCTGACTGCTTTTCATCCCTGGACAGAGGGTTTTACTTGGTAGTAGTTTCTATTTAATAGGTGTTTGGACTCTAAATATGGACTGTGAGGTAGGAAACATCTGCCTTAAATTCTTCCTTCTTTAGTGTAACCAAGTGACTCCTCTTTGAATTTCCACCAAGCGTCCTGTGTCCTAATTTCTCTTGCCAGCAGTGTCCCCTGCTAGTCTCATGTCTGTCACAGGAGTTTATATCATGTTTTCTCTGAACATCCCTAAAGAAGTTCAAAGGGATGTGTCACCCCTTCGCATCTAGTTTTTGAAACCAGGATGACAGGTTTTAGGGAAAGGTGTGGGTTTTCTATTCTTTTTTTTTTTTTTTTTAAATCTTCTCTTAACATCCTTTAAAGTTATTGTTACATAGGATGTAATTGGATGAGTCAGTTGTTTTTACAATTTGATCTTTACATATGATCTAAAGTATTTTATGACATGGTATCTGAGCATGTCAAAAGGACTTTAAAATTGGCTTAATTTAAGAAATTTGATGTAATTATTTTTTAATTTAAGATTTATATGCACATCATTCCAACATGTTTATGGTTTGAGAAGGAGTGTACAGTCTAGTAGAGGAAATGATATACAAAAATACCTCTGATACAAGGTAAAAAATATATTAAAGATCTAACTTTAAGAAAAGCAAAAATATAAATCATAAACTTTTCTCTTGCCTGTAGGCTTCTCACTAGACTATGAATACCTTATGGGCAGGGACCATGTCCTAGTTGATCTTGTTTCTTTGGTACTTATTAGTATAAGGTCTAGAGTAGTATAGTCATTTAATTTCTAAAAATTAAACTTTACTCTTAACAACTAAGAACACACTTGTCTTTTGGTCAAAAATACAGAAATCATCAGCTAATAAGACAAAAGTTTGAAAAGTCAGTCCTGTAGGTTGTGGATGCATCAAACTGCAGCTGCCATACATTGGTCTAATGTTTTATCATCCCTCATTTTTCTTGGCCTGTAATAGACGCCTCCTTAGAACTATGCTATACTTTTTATGCCTTTTACCAACAAATGACTGCTAATGATAAAATTTAATTCTACTGTATTGCTACATATCTACAAAAAAGAGGATTGGATTTTAGTCCTGTTTTCTTTTTAGGTTTTCTTTATTTATAAGCTTTTTCTGTAGATCACTTTAGGCTGACAGTAGAGGAAAGACGTAACCCCAGAAAAGATTTATTAATTTCTTAGTCCATTCAATAGATATTTATTGAACACAGTTATACATCAGACCCATAGTTCTGAACCCTTTGTGTTCACATCGAAGAGGTTGGATTCTGTTCTCACATGTTGCAGTAAATGCCACTGTTCTTAGGTGCTAGCTTGATTTTGTGTCCCATACTGCTTCCCAAACCAAGTTGTACCTGCTCCACATCAAATAACATAACCCACTCAGACAAGTTTCATCTAGTTAACATCACCGTATGTTATTGTGTATTACACATGGTTTGAAATTTAGCCCCTTGCCAGTGAAGAGTCATTGTTGCTTACGGGTTGGAGACTACCAGGGTCTTAATTTATGAAGCGACAGTGTACAATGAAAAAACTGTGAATAAGCAGAATTAACCCAGAAATTCTATTAGTTGACACAAAGTACAGTATTTTTTGCCAGATTAAGTGCCATGCTGGAATGTAATTCGCCATCATAATGCCATGTAATAAGGCCGACCTGGCCAGTTTTCCATCTACTACTAGATGAGATTACGGTAGTCCCCCTTTATCCTCAGGGAATACGTTCCACCAGTGGATGCCTGAATTCATGAATAGTACTGAACCCTATGTATACTTAATTTATAAATTAGTCACAGTAAGAGATTAACAACAATAACTAGTAATACAATAGAACAATTTTAACAATATACTGTAATAAAAGTCATGTGGACGTTGTCTTTCTCTGTCTCTTTCTCTCTGTGAGTAGGTTTGAATTCACATTAGTTCAGTGAGCACATAAAACAGTTTTACTGAGTTACACTGTAAAAATGAGTAGAAGACATTCTCCTTGAGAAGCCTGCAGTCTAATTAGGGAGTCAAGACATGCATATGTGAAGAAAAAAAACCCAACAACTTCAAGAATTGGAAAGGACAGGGGAACCAACATATTCTAATTTTAGGTGTGCTGAAGTTGTAAATAACATAGTCAAAAGCCTCTCTCAAGATCTTTGAATCTTTTTGTGGGATTTCTTTTTTAACAGAGTTAAAGAAATATGAAACTAAATCTACAGAGCTAATGATCACCATGGCCATTTTGTGAAACATCTTGGGAAAGCTGACCTGAAGGAATAGAGCTCTGTGTTTTCAATGGGGGTAACACAGTGTTCACAAAAGCTTGTAGGTTTGTTTTGTTCTCTTGTCTTTGTTATTGCTGTGGCTTCATAGGGGATTAGGTATATGAGAAACATGCATTGTGAACTCAGAACAGTGGTAAGTGGTGAATAATAATTCCAGCTGAAATGAAAATTATTTGAATTTACAAGGTAGGATTATAATAACAATAGGTCAGTCCAATTGGTTTTGGCAAGATAGCTCCAAAAATTTCTGCCCCATGTATTAGGAACTACATGGATTCTTGTATTAGAAANTGCATTGTGAACTCAGAACAGTGGTAAGTGGTGAATAATAATTCCAGCTGAAATGAAAATTATTTGAATTTACAAGGTAGGATTATAATAACAATAGGTCAGTCCAATTGGTTTTGGCAAGATAGCTCCAAAAATTTCTGCCCCATGTATTAGGAACTACATGGATTCTTGTATTAGAAAATAGGGTAGAAATTATAACTAACATTTTATGAGACTCTCATATGTGCTTGGCACTGTGATACATATTTTACATAGTTTTCTCATTCAGTCTTAGCAAAAAGCCAAAACATAGGCATTAGGATTCTCATCTTATAGACAAGGAAACAATTCCAGCAAGTAAGTAAATTGGCCAGCTAACACAAATAGGAAAGTGGGTCTCTAGCTGACTACAGATTCTGTGTTCTTCCCATGTATCTCCTGCATCCTATTTGCACCATGCTCTAACCAACTGAACTAACAGGCCAACCTCTGCACTCCATGTTCACAGGTGTGTGACTGTCAATAGAATTTACTTTGTGAACTTTACAATGTGTAGAGTGTTAATGTAACCCGTTCAAGTATTTATTAGCTTCATGTATCCTGTAACTAAATATGTAAATAATAGTTGCTTATATGATTTGCTTGTCCTTGAAAAAGTGAAGTAGAAAAGTGATGTCAGTTGTTGTCTGGTCAGTTTTTTTTTTTTTTTTTTTTTTTTTTCCGG
>NW_007730391.1:151302-152590 GCF_000696425.1 Galeopterus variegatus
TACCTTTATATTGGTCTCTGTGGCAAAATATAATTTATTAACTAATACTTCTTCTGTCCATTACATAATATATTGCCTTAATCTAGCAGTTAATATGGGGTGAAACAAGTTATGCCCAATACACACACAAGATAGGAACACAGGTTATTCTGTAACACCAGTGCTTTCTGTTTTGAGAAGCATATCAGGGTTGGACTAAGACTTGTTTAAAAAATCACATGTAATGATTTTTTTTACCCTGAAATGGAGCAAGTCAAGGACTTTTGCATTATTGTAGTCAAGAGGTAAGTAAGTATTATTAGTGTTTAACCTGGCTATTGATGACTGGCATCAACACTTCTCTCTACGGCATGTTCTCACATATCTATTGGCATAATATTTGAGTTCAGGCCCTTCTTATCTCTTGCCGTGGCTCCTTCAAATGCTGTGCCCAGAACATGCTCTAAAGAACTCTTACCTCTGGTCCTTCACACGTGGTGCCTGACACTTTTCAGGTCCTTTCTCCTACACATTCTTCAGGTCTCTGTCAAGACACACATCCCATTTTGGAAGCCTTTCCTCATTTTCCAAGATGGAGTGATAGATACCTTCTCTGTTTCCATTGCACTTGTGCCTGCCCCTATAGTGCTATAAATAGAAATGCAGTTGCAATATTGTGTTTCCTATTAAGGTCAGAATCTGTGCTTTCAAGGCCTTCCTGGTGCCTGGTACATTCCAATAAGCGTTGGATGTATGTGTGAATGGATGAGAGAGAATACCTCTTCCATTGTGCAAAAATCACACCAACCTGGCTAAACCCTTCTGCGAGGAAATGGGCACAGTCAATCCAAATATTGAGAGCCTTTGGGGAAGATGGTACAAAAGGATAAGCCTTATATTCACCGTTGTGTCTATCAGTTTGACCAGAATGTTGTACCCCTGGATCACATTAGTTAACTCTTTGTTAAGCTAATTGCTTTACTGAGTAGTAGTAGTAGTANGGCGGGAGCGCCGCAGCGCTTCCCAAGCGGCACACTATCCAGTGCGCCACCGGGCCGGCCCTGTATGGTCAGTTTTAATGATCATAATTGGACTGGCATTGGTGATGAGAAAGTGAGTGAACTCAGAACTCATGTAACTTCTCCTAAAGATTTCAAAGAATTAATAGAAGGACTTTGTAGTTTTGTTATAATTTTTAACTTTAGCAAAAGCCATTCCAACTGGATCTCAATTATTTTTCTTTCTTTTTTTTTTTTTTTGTCTTTTTTCGTGACCGGCAATGGATCACAACCCTCAGTGTCACGCCCGT
>NW_007730391.1:154602-155728 GCF_000696425.1 Galeopterus variegatus
CCTTAGGTGAGAGTAGCAATTACCGCTGTGGTGTGCTTTGTTATTGTTGTTTTAACATCAAAATGTCATAGATAGCAACTTTTATTTTGTTTTCTTCTGTATCTGCAGTCTGGCATGAGATTTCAATGAGAAATTTTGGGGGTCCACTTTCTAATTGGGAGGACTTACCTACATTTTGAAATTTGTGGAACATCTAGAAACTTTGACCCATCCACCTCTACCTGAATTATAGAGTTTTGGACTATAATCAGCCAGTAGTGAACTTCAGTCTGGTTCAGCCACTTACCAGCTGTGTGACCCCAGGCAGGATATCTAACCTCTAAGCCTCAGTTTCCTCATTTGTAAAATGGATGGCATGTTCTATACAGTGATCTCACTGGCTTCTTCTTCACTGGAATCTCATTAGAAATTAATTTCATTAGGTTAGGGAACTCTTAAAATGCAGTTTTCTTTTGTGAAAAAAAACCAAACAAAACAACTTTTTTTTTTTTTTTCCTTAAAAGATGACCAGTAAGGGGATCTTAACCCTTGACTTGGTGTTATCAGCACCACGCTCTCCCAAGTGAGCCACGAGCCAGTCCCGAAAAAAAAAACCTTCTTAACAACTAAGATTATGTGGAAACACACTGGTAGAGTGATCATATAGCAAAGCCTGAGAAGGGCTCATTGTGGGGGAGTAGAAAGAAGGCATAGAAAGGGACTCAGAACAGCTAGGGAGCCCCCCCAGAGTCCTAGAGGAAGATAAACCATCAGGCAATTAGACCTGATACAGATCTGCTTTCACCCCAACTTTTGGTTCTTCCCCTCAAGATCTGAAAGCCATTTCCCCTAACCCTTCATTTTCTTCTTGGAAGGGTCTTTGTCACATTTCAGGAGTGGTTTTATCTGCCCCACCAAGAACAAGGGTACCTGATAATAGGGGCAGCCATGCTTAAAGAGCAGAGGCAATAGATCTGGATTAACTCTGCAAGGGCCAGGACATGGCCCTTCATTCAGACCTTCGCTCAGAATGTAGTGAAGGTTTTGAATCATTTGTGTGTGTGTGTGTGTGGAGCGGCCTAACACAGGTTCTGTCTGAATAGCAGAAGCCAGAGTAAATCTAAAAAAAAAAAAAAAAAAAAAAAAA
>NW_007730391.1:156502-158249 GCF_000696425.1 Galeopterus variegatus
AAAAAATAAAAAAAAAAAAAAAAAAAAAAACTTTTCAAAATATAAACCAAACTGTTAGACCTGCTATCTGAATGAAATTAGACTTTGAAGTGGGAACCGTCAAGGGTTCCATGTGTTGTGAAGTGTGTTGTGATGCTTCTAAAGATCGTGAGCAAGCATGAATAATAACAGCACCTCACAGTTATTGAACACACACTGTTCCAGGCACTGTGCAAATGCTTTAATAGATTCTCCCTCGTACTCTTCACAACCTGAGGAGGGAGTGTTAAGTTTTTCCTGCTTTTATACGTGAGGAAACAAGAGGCCTGAGAGAAGCTAAGTCACCTGCACAAAGTCACACTAGCTAGCAAGTGGGCGCCAGGAGTGCACATGGAGAGGTGGACTCCAGAACTAGCTCCAGGAAACCAGCAGGCTCTACTGCCCCCTTCTCTGGTTAGTGGGCACGTGGCCATATACACCGTCCTGTTGTGGCTGTTCTCGGAGATTCCCAATGGAGACGAGCCTGAGCTCATGCTGTGAGATTTTCCCTTAAGACTGTAGAGTGGTACCTTCACCTGTAGGCTTTGCTCTGCAGAAAGTGATGAGGATCAGCTTCAAAATCATAGTTTCTGCATCCACAGCTATATTTGAGGTACAGAAATTGTATGCACCACAGAACCAGGAGGCTACTCCAGCATCTCCCAAAACTGCTTCCCGTGGAGATGTATTTGACCATAGGCCCTTTTAAAAAACAAATCTATCCACCACAAACCACCTGTTAACCTCTAAAGGAAAACTTTAGATTTTGGAAAATTCTGTTCTAGACGTAAAATACTAGTTTGTTTGTTTATAGATTCAGCCTAAACATGATGCTGCAAATCTTGAGTGTTTTAGAACCTAGGCTGATCTCAATCAAAATTCTATTTGTGCCAAAGTTTCACCCCCGCACCTAACTTTTTATTGAAATATAACATACCCAAGGGTTTGGATCCCCATACCAGCCAACTGCCAAAAACAAACAAACAACAACAACAAAAAAACAGTTGAAATATACAGAAAAATGCACAAATTGTACAGCTTAATGTATGATCACATCTGCTCAGCATCCCAGAAGGTCTCCTGTATTAGTTTCCTAGAGCTCTAGTAACAAAGTACCACAAAATGGATGACTTAAAAACAAAAGAAATATATTGTCTCACAGTTTTGGAGGCTAGAAATCTGAAATCAAGGTGTCAGCAGGGCATGCTCCCTCTGAAGTCCATAGATGAATTCTTCCTTGCCTCCGCCTTAGCTTCCGTGGTTTGCCAGCAGTCTTTGGCCTTCCCTGGCTTACAGCTGCATCACTCCAGTCTCTGCCCTTGTCAGCACGTGGAGCTCTTTCTGTGTATCTCTATCTTCATGTAGCTGTCTTTTAAGCCACCAGTCACATTGGACTGGGCTCATCCTACTCCAGTATGACCTTATCTTAACTAATTACATTTATAATGACCCTATTTCCAAACGAGGTCACTTCCTGAGCTACTAGGAGTAAGGACTTACTTCAATATTTCTCTTTGGAGGAGGACACAATTCAACTCATAATATCTCCCTTGTTCCACGCCAATCAATACACCTTTATTCTCCGCAAAAGTAGCAAAGAGTATTTTTAATGAATAATATCAATCCCCTAAATCAGTGGTTGTGAGCAAGGGATTATGATGTACTCAATAACAGTCCTTCTGCCCTGCCTGGACACACACGTCGAATATTGGAATGTTGGCTTTTCCAG
>NW_007730391.1:159277-160510 GCF_000696425.1 Galeopterus variegatus
TGTAAACAATAAATGTCATTTTTCTTTATAAATCACCCAGTTTCAGGTATTTTGTTATAAGTACAGGAACGGACTAATATAAGTTGTTTTACAGAAAGCCTTCGAGAACTCTTTTTTTAAAAAAATCAGTATTAGGGCCGACCCGTGGCTCACTCGGGAGAGTGTGGTGCTGATAACACCAAGGCCATGGGTTTGGATCCTATATAGGGATGGCCGGTTGGCTCACTGCCTGAGCGTGGTGCTTATAATACGAAGCCAAGGGTTGAGATCCCTTTACCGGGCATCTTTTGGGGGGAAAAAAAATCAGTATTGCTGAAAACAGTTCTGTCTTTATATTACAGTCCTTGCTTCATGGTGTCAGAGACCTCCTTTTTTTCCCCTGTCTTTTAGAAGAGTATTGTTTCCATCCTTTTCATGCTACTATAACGGAGTACCACAGAGTTGGTCATTTTTAACAAATAGAAATTTATTGGCTTATGGTTCTGGAGGTCGGAAAGTCTAGGATTGAGGGGCCAGTGTCTGGCAAGAGCCTCCTTGTTACATCACGCTGATGGTGGAAGGTGGAAGGGCAAAAGGGGGAGTGGGGGTGCTCAGAAGGTTATTTTATTTTTAGGTGGTGATGTTTTAAATTCTAATCTTAAGAAGACATGCTGTTGATTCTTAGGTCAAATTATATACATATAGATGATGTATTTTGATCTGGTATGAGAGGACAGGAATTTCGATGTCAAACACAGAAGAGCTATAAGGAGGAACGCTCTTTGAGCACCGTGTAATGCTATCTGACTACAAGCAGTATCCGGATTTTCACTGAAGTTGCAGTATGTAGGTAGTTATGAAAGCAATTTTAAGGCAAAATTTTGTTTACACTGCAGATACACTTTACCAGCCCCCTCACTTCCTGTAGATAACCTAAATATAAAAGCATTTTAAAATTTTTCTTTATTTTTGTTTTGTAAAGACGGCTAGTGTATCAAGCTTCCTGCTTGGCACCGTATTGAGTCCCAGACATGACGAAGTACTGTGAATGACTCTTTTTTTAAAAGGATTGATTAATGTGTAATACATGTTCTTTCTTTCTTTTTCTAGCCAAGGACCCTTGTCATCCATTAGAGCGGTAATCAAGAGATGTAAGTTCGTTATTTCCTGCTCTGTATTTTCCTCTGTAATAATTTCAAATGATGATTTAGATTTCCAGCAAGGGATTGTATTTGATGAACTCACAAAGAACAC
>NW_007730391.1:161061-162322 GCF_000696425.1 Galeopterus variegatus
TTTCAAATGATGATTTAGATTTCCAGCAAGGGATTGTATTTGATGAACTCACAAAGAACACAAGAGTAGCCTCTCGTAAGAAATAATAAAGCATTTCAGACAAATAGCTAGTTTTTCAGCTTTCATTAATTGATGAGCCAAGTCCTCAAAACAATGCTTTTCTCTTATAGAACGAAGCTGTCCTGGCAATCTAGTTAGTCTCTGAGATCTAATGTAAATTTTATATAACTATTTTCTGTAATTAGAGACATCTGACAGGTTTAAAAAATATTAAACCCTGTCCTTTTTGGATCATTTGCTTCCACAGGTTCCCTTCACATTTTTTTAAACAGTATGATAGGCTGATACTTCCACGCACAAGGTACATGCGCTGTGAGTAGAATTCCCTCCAAAATGGTACATTTATACTTTCCATCCATACCTCTTGGTTAAAGCTTTAAAACTTGCTCTTTGTGCAGGATTTTGACACTCATTTTTAATAAAAGGCTCTGGAAAGGCCCTTTTCCAAATAGAAAATGGGTTACCTTTTATAGAAAAAAAATTAAAAAGGGATTTTAGATGTTCGCATTATTTGAGCTGAGGTCATCCCTCTGAGAATGTAGCCTACTTTTAGAAACATAATTTGTAATATTTAGTGTGGTTTAGGATACCCAAAGGTCATGAAGACATGCATTTGAACACTCCAGTGAAAAGTTTATCAGGTGTTAATACAGGAGAATATGCCATGTTTTCTACTCCATTTTTTTCCTCTGGTGAATTATAAAGATGTGGGAATGCCACAGTGTGTGATGAAGGGAATTCAGATATAAAAATGAAATATCTATGATAGCTTTACATGCCTCAGAAGCCTTGGGTGGGGTTGGGGGCAGAGGAGGGGCAGGAAGAAAATTTAAATAGGAAATTATTGTCTAGAATTTAGGCAAGAATTTCTTGGCTGGAGATATATTTTGGTGTCTGATTACCCCAAATTACAGGCAAAATCCTGGAAGTAGCTAAACATTTAGGGAGAAAGTATACAGGGTAGAGAAGATGACAAGGGACAGAATCTTGGGAAACATTGATGTCTGAGGCCAAGCTATGCCTTTAAGGGGTCATAAGGCAAAAGAGGCATGACCCGGGAACCTCGGCTGAGGAGGGTGGGGTGGGCTGCAGGCTCCTTTCACTGAGTCATGTCTGCTGGCTCCTGCCTGACTTCTTACCTTATCTCCCCTTGGATTTCAGGACTTCTTTGTTAGGAATTGTAATCCGTACCTGACTTCCT
>NW_007730391.1:163545-170266 GCF_000696425.1 Galeopterus variegatus
TGCAGACATGTTGGCATCAGGGGAGCATGCAAGAGGAGGAAATCGGTAACACAGGGCCCTAGCAGAGAGAGGAGGAAACGAAGGGAAAACCCTTGCTTTGAGGTGTCTGGTGGGGTTTTTTTTGTTTGTTTAACTAACCCAGTTGTCTTTTAATTCTATATGTCAGTTACTTTGTAAACACAAAAGAAATATTTGTTTGTATTTATTCCTGATGTTTAGGCAAGAAAGCCAAACAGATCCTCTTGTGGTACCATGTAAATACGGAAGAGGAATAATTGTGCCATCCCCCTTTACCCCCTTTTTGCCTAGTCTATTAAAAACAGTAGTAAACAATTTTTTTCTTAGCCAGCCTATTAAAATGTGTGCTTTACTATCCCAGACTCAGTCATCTACCCCTGGTAAGGAGAAAGACTTCATCACATATTTATGTATGTATGTATGTTGTGATATGATATATATAACATAAAGATTACCATTTTAAGTATTTTTTAAAATACGATTGTGTGGTATTAATTATATTTACAATGCTGTGTAACCACTACCTCTATCTATTTCCAAAACATTTTTGTCATCCCAGACGTAAACTCCGTACTCATTAAGCAATAACTTCTTATCCCCACCCCTAACCCCCATTTTCTTTCTTTTTTTTTTTTCCTTTTTGTCTTTTTTCGTGTCCGGCAACGGATCGCAACCCTCAGCGTCGCGCCCGTACCGGACCGGGACTGGCAACGGGATCGCAACCCTCGGTGTTGCGGCTGGACCTCGCTCAGCCAGTGAGCGGGAACTGGTCTGTATGTGGGATCCGAACCCTCGGCGGGAGCGCCGCCATGCTCCCAAGCGGCGCACTGTAGCAGTGCACCCCCGGGCCGGCCCCTAACCCCCATTTTCTGGTAACCTCTAATCTACTCTGTCTCTGAAATTTTTTTTTTCTTAATTGACCCGTGACAATTATATATATGTATGGAGTACAATGTGATATTTGGGTACATTTATACACTGCACTGCACATCAGGGTATTTAGCATATCCATCACCTCAAACATTTGTCACTTCTTTGTGTTGGAAACATTCAATATGCTCTCAACCAGCTATTTGAAGATACACAGTAATTTGTTGTTGACTGAATTCTCCCTCTATTACTGTAGAATGCTAGATGTTGTTCTTCCTATCTACAAGTTTGTATCCACCGACCACGCTCTCCCCATCTCCCCCTCCCGCCTCCCCTTACTAGTCTCTAGTAACTGCTATTCTACTCTCTACTGCTATGAAATCAACTTTTTTAGCTTCCACATATGAGTGAGGACATGCAGTATTTCTCTTTCTGTGCCTGGCTTATATCACTTAACATAATTTTCTCCAGGCTCATCTATGTTGCTGCGAATGGCAGAATTCCATTCTTTTTTATGGCTGAATAGTGTTCCATTGTGTAGATATACCACATTTACATTTTTAAAGCAATATTTCTTAACTGGTAGTGTTTCAAAATTTTTCATAATGATTATGATTCCTCTGAAGCCTTAGGGCCCTTCTTCTTGCATTCATTTGTGTGAGCCTTAAGTATTTTTGGTAATACCTTTTGATGTGTTCTAATTGGATATATCTAGAATTCCATGTTCTTCTTTTACCAACTTCCATTTGTTTGTTCTGGTGGCTGACTGGTATGGCTTTTGCTAACTTTTTAAGATAAAATTATTCTCTGAAATTCAGATTTAGATAATATTGATTACCTACCATAAGTCAGGACCTGTGTCACATACATTACAAAACAACACTCTGCATGTTAGATGTTAGTAGGGAAACTGAGGCTCAGAAGGGTTAAATGGCTTCACAAGGTAGAGCCAGGATGTGAACCTAGGCTTCCTGACTTCAAGGCCATTGAGCTTTCCACTCCATGGATGTTCTTGTTATGTGAAATGTATCTAGCTCACACCCTATCCCAAACAAATATAGTCAGTGAGTTTTTTATTATTGTGATTTTTATTGATAAGGTAGTTTTATAGAAAGTGTATTAGTCCATTTCTGTTGCTTATGACAGAATACCTGAAACTATGTAATTTATAAAGAAACAAAATTTATTATAGGTTTGCAGCTGGGAAGTCCAGAGTCCAAAGGGCACATCTGGTTCTTGGTGGGAACTCTCTACAGCAAGGCAGGGTGTCTCATGGTGAGAATGGGCTAAGCAAGAGAGCTAAGCTCCTCACTTGCTCTCCTTTTAAAACTCTCAGAACGATGCCCATTACTCCATGAATGGATTAATCCATTCACAAAAGCACAATCCCATCACCTTTTAAGGCCCCACATTTCAAATACCATAATTAGATTTCCCACCCTCTGAACACAGCGGGTCTTTAAGTTTCCAATGCATGAACTTTGGCGGGACACATTTGACCCACAGCAGCAAGGATATTTATAATATAATAATCCTCCTATGTGTTTATTTCTTCTGATCACCATTTAATCAATAATTTGAATTATTTAGATTTAGAACTAGCATCCAGCTCTCCAGGCTCTCTTGGAGCTAAACTGCTTCAAGAAACAAACTGCTCCCAGCTTTGCCCTGAATGGGCTGTGTGTCCTGGGATTCATTTAACCTCTCTATGGCTGAACCTCCCTTGTGAAGTTTGAGTAGAGTGATCACTGAGGGTCTTTCCAGGCTTATGATCCTCCTGGAACTTGGGAGGATTCTTTATTGGTAGTAATGTTGCAAATCAACATCTCAGTTCTATAAACAACCTAATGCGAATATGTCTTATACTTAATTTAACCAGTTGGGTTTGTCCGAGTGCAGTGGTGTTCACAACTAGTTGATCACAACTAGTTACAGATTTCTTTGTTCCTTCTCCACTTCCACTGCTTCACTTCACTAGAAGAAAAAAATTTTTTTAACCATTTGAACTAGAAGAGTTTGAAAATAATCCTATAAAAGGATAGGATAACTTCAACTGAAAATACTGCCTTTGTTCTGTAGCTCTAACCCCAAATGCTCGAGAGATCAGCAGCTTGTGGCAGAGGTCACACGGGACATGTTGGTCTCCATGGGCATTGGTGGCAAATTTAATTCTCTTGGCAACAATTACATCAAATATGTTTAATCTGGGAAAGTGAGAATGAGATGTACAAGTGGATAGTTAAGAAATTAGCAGGAAGAGTGTGAGACAGCACATGAAAATCTAAAGTTTTTAGCTATTAAACTTGTTCAGCACTGACAAAAAGTGTCAATCATTCTATACGAATCAAAGGAGAAAAGAGAAGTTTCATAGATGTGTGAGTGTGAAAACCAGTGAGAGAAGACGAGGGAAAAGCAACGATTCTCAGGGGACGTGGAGAAGGAGACGTGCGAGTAGGACCTCGAGACCTCTCTGCTTGTTCGGCTGCGTGCAGAGTGGCACCAGCACTGCTGCCGGTGCCTGTTACTAACGACCTTGGTGCGAAGGGGCAGAAGCAAGTTAAAAGCCACTGATTTAAAAGAACATGAATCAACTGCTGATTACCTTTTAAGTATCATTCATACTTTAAAATTGATCCCTTTTGAAAGTAGCAAATTGATTTTGCAAAATGGTTTTAGATTTTTTTGTACTGTTGTTAAAAACTTCAGGCAGATTTTTGGCTGCGGTTATATGGGTAGATGCCCTGGTCTATACAGACGAATCTTTGCAGCTACCTATTTCTTTACTCTCTGAAATGATGGTTCATCAACTTTTATTTTCTAAATGTGCAGAATGGGGAAAAACAGTGGCATGGCCAGACAGTCTCACTCCCAGATTCCTCTTAGAGCATAGGCAACAGGGTTCTCTCTTTTTTCTCCCCTTCCTCTTCTATAACCCCTTCTTTTTTTCCCTCAGCACTCATGAATAGTGCACAGCAAAAATGCCCCGTGGAAGAGGTATGTTTGTGACAATAACATGAAGTCTTTTAAAAGTGCAGCGTCTGCTGACTCCAGCTTTAGTGATTGTGGTGATGTGATTGGAGCGCCTAAGGTGAACCTCTGACTTAATGAAACCATTCTTGCCAATCAGGTGCACCATGCAGAGCTCTAGCCTCTCTGTCCTCTTTTATTCTAATAGACCAAATGTACCACAACTTGGTTTAGCTCTTAATAGAAATATGTCAGTCAAACCAGGTGATGATATGAATATAAGGCCATCTTCCATGTTGAGATACAGGAGTTTTGGTTTCAGATGTTAGAGGTTTGCTTTGCCAACCGAGCATAGGTTCAGCTGTCACAGCTCCAATCACAGCCTAAAAATTTCATTCCCATCGCCCACCTCCACCACTGCCTCCCCAGCTTTGGCAGCCTCCTTGTTCAGAGAGAAGCAGAAGTTAATAGGAGGAAGAAAGAAAAGATCGATACTTCTAATCTTTTCAAATCAGAAGAATTGAAATAATGGAGTATTGGAGAGACATGAAAGCAGCTGGTTGAGATAGTTTATATATGAAACAAATTCCCCTTGTGCACAAATCTTTGTGTAGGTATTTGAAGACTTTTTTCCAAAGGGATTTTAAGAACATGCTTCTTGAAAATAGAGATAATATTCTCTCTTACATAAAAATTGACCACATATGTGACATACTTTCCAGATTGTCTGATTAAGACTTGATTTGTTTTATAAAATAAAATTTGGAAAAAATTTAAACTACCAAGCTTTTTGAGTTTGAAACTTGAGGAAAAAGTCAGTGCTGCATATACAATAATATGTGCTATAGATATGTTTGTAAAAGTAATTTGAACACCTTTTGCATTTATTATAATTATCTCTTAAATAACAAAACAACTTATAGTTTGTAAAATTCCAGAAAAGTTAGAAAATAGATAAAAATTTGATCACTTTCACTCTTTACAGTAGAGTTATAAACAAACATCACAAAAGTATGGTCATATGGATTAGAATAGGTATTTTAAATTTTTTTTGCCTGTTGTTATTTCATGTCATCTTAATGCTCCTACCATGTAATTTATATTTAATAACTGTCTTCTTTTCTCTGTTCATTCCTCAAATTACTTTCAGAACCACAGAATGTGCTTTGGGCAGTTTTTCAAATCTGCATTTTCTTATGTAATTCAAATATATAACTATAATTAATTTTATACCATATGTATAAAAAGATCATTTTGACTTACTTTTCTACTTAGGGCTGATAAAATTCATACATTCTATGTGATGTCAAGTATAAGCTAACTGTGCAATTGTGTACTCTATGAAAATTTAAACCTTTATTGAATGTACTAATTTTGTACTATACCAGCTTATTCTTTTTTCTATAGCTTCTCGGACTTCTATTCAGAGTGAACTTCATCGAGATAGGAGGTATGGTTATATTTTTGATAGAGGACATATATTGTGCTAATAATTGAAATAAAAGTGTGTCATTCAGTTAGCAAGTTAAATATTTCTCCTTCATAAGCAATGTATTACTGTGTTCTGCCTCATCAGTACATCTCCTGAATTAACCTAGAAGTTTGAATGATGAAGATTTTGCTTGAGAGAAGTGATGCAGGCCTGAAAATGTTCTTCTGATTGTAATTATTTACTGAGGTTGATTTTTAAAAGTGTTTGTTAAACAACTGCTACATGTAAGGCATTGTTGTAACTGCTTCAAAGAAATGCTTTGTACCTCACAGCCTCTTAATAAATGTTGCCTACATAAGTGGATGGATGACGGGATAGAAAATTGAATAGAAGGGTAAAGAAAGGAAAAGAGGTGGACAGGCAGAACAGATAGCTGGATGGATAAGTGACGGACAGCTGCTTGGAGAGAGGGAGGGTGGAGGGGAGTGAAGAGAGAAGAGCTGGATAGATAGAGAAGGACGAATGGACAGTCAGATGGTAGAGCGAATGGAAGGGTAAATGAACAAACAGAAGGAAGGAAGTGTGGGCAAGGCGGGTGAACGCATGGATAGATTTTTGTAAGTCATGTTCCTTGCTTTCACATTTCTTACAGTATAGTGTAGAATAATGAAGAAGAACATTAGAGTCAGACAGAATCAGGTTCAAATCCTGACTTTGTTACTTTCCCACCATGTGACCTTGGGCAAGCTACTTAATCTTTTTAGCTTCTGTATTTCCATCTTTAAAATGGTGCTAATCATACCTACATCACAAGGTTGTCATAAGGATTAATGAATGTATAAGGCTCCACATTTATTAACTAGTAACTCTTACTATTTAGCTAGACAAAAGCTGTAAGCAGAGATTCTTAGGGAATGCAGTTCAAGTTTAATCAATGATCAGGTTCTCCTATTTCACAAGCTGGCATGAGAGTGTGTGTATATGCACAATTTTGATAATGGCAGTGCTTTTTTATTTTTGTTTATTTTCCATGGAGTGCTAGAGAAAGGCAGAGCTGGTATCATTATCGCTATTTGTTAGATGATAAAACTGAGGCTCAGAGCTGTTGATTGATTTGCTCAGGGTCATACAATTGATGTTTGATAGGAAATCAGGTTGAAGGTAAAATTTATACATGAGAATATAGAATCAGATTAAGCAAAGGATGAAAGAGGACATGCCTCAATCACTACAGCTCGTCAGTATTAAAGATTAATCATCAAACCATATACAAAGCTGGCCAGGAACACAGAGTCACATATCAGGATCTAGAAGTGAACATGTAAACTCAAAACACCTAAAAGATAGATTTGCATTGGGACAGAGGTGTAGTGAAGAGGAAGAGGATATTCTTTTTTTTTTTTTTTTTTTTTTTTTTTCCTTTTTTTTTTTTTT
>NW_007730391.1:171266-193430 GCF_000696425.1 Galeopterus variegatus
GCAACCCTCGGTGTTGCTCCCACACCTCGCTCAGCCAGTGAGCGGGAACCGGTCTGTATGTGGGATCCGAACCCTCGGCGGGAGCGCCACCACGCTCCCAAGCGGCGCACTGTAGCAGTGCGCCACCGGGCCGGCCCAAGAGGATATTCTTTTTATATTTCATTTCAGAGTATGTACTTTATAATAAGAGAAGCAAACAATTCCATTTGGCCAGTGTGTTTTTCTGCCTTGCACTACATGTCTGTGCTATAGTTAGGTAGCTGCAGAGCTCTGGAATGAGGGAATCATATGGGCCTTATTTAGTCCTTATCCTTATCAACCAAAGCATGGCTAAACACGCTCAGGGTACATCTCTAACTTTTGAGGTCAAAGTCACAGAGAATGACTGTCATTTGCTCCCTTGCAGCCTGTCTGGGTATACTGTTAGAAACTGCCCAGGCCAAACAGGTCATTTCTGTAACTGTAATAGTTCTTACAATATTTTTGGGTGGTGGTGATTTTCATGAATCTTTGAACATTTGCAAATAGACAATAGCTTGTTACCAATCTTTGCAAACCTCACTGAGGCTTCTGTCCACCAGGCGCCCAGAGATTACCATTGTGGCAGCTGAGCCGCTGAGTCCAGCCTCGTGGTTTCCAGGAGCCCCACCCCCAGGATTGGGATATCCCCCATCTTCTGCAGCACGCACTTGGAGGTCGAATGAGCTGGTTCCTGCCGAGGTGAATAAACATCACATTATCTCTTTGCATTTTATTTTAAAAATGAAATTCAAAGATAACAGTGAGACTGTGTAGATGTCTAAAATCTTCATTCTTTATTTTGTAGCTTCCACCATCTTATGAACAAGTCATAAAAGAAATCAACCAAGTTCAAGTTAACACTACAAATAATAACAATGCTGCTGCCACTCCAAGGCACACTATTACTTCTGCAACTCAGACTGACTTTTCAGAAGAAATAGACAACCATCTGCCTCAAAGTAATGCAAGTAATTTGTCTTCCCTAATTCTGACCTGGTTTTAGGGAAGTAATCAGTAGGCTTGCAGCCTTTAAAATCATTTGCAATTTGTGCATGATTCATTGAGCTCTGCTTCCCAGTCATTGTGATCACTGTGCGCTTTCTTTATTTGGATATGCAGTGATTATTATAATAGATCATTCTTACAAGCTATAGCCCCAGTCTTTTGGGCTCTCTTGATATGAACCCTAGTTCATATCACAAAAACATCACCCATTTAACTCATGGTGGCCCCTTTTTCTCATTGAGAAGGACATTATATTTAGCAAATTAAACCTGATAGGATGCTAGGAGTGATTGTCCTATTAAGCTTCTAGATAGTATTGTATTAGGGTAACAGAGATAAGAGCAAGTTTCTTTGGAAAAGTAAAGCATTAGAAATATTGTAATTTTGACAAGCAGAGAGAAATGGTTCACGTGGTAAATCTAATGAGAATCAGGAATTTAATAGTGTTTTAAAATATTATATAATGAATATTTGTTATATGAACAAACGTAACTTGAACAACACTCCTGTAAGAATCTGAGTATAAAAATTTCCCCATTGGTTTTGGGATCTCTTTTTTCTAATTAAGTAAACCAAAATCTCTTGATATTCCACGTTATATCTTTAAGATCTTTGTATCTCCTATGTTTTTTCTTTTAAAATATAACATCGTAACTTCTTTTCTTTCATTCTGGTCTTGTCAGCACTACAGGCACCTCTCAAGCCTCTTCAGCCTTCCCCGTTGCGATCCATTGCCGGACACGGAAAAAAGACAAAAGACAAAAAAAATATATATATATATATAACATCGTAACTTCTTTTCTTTCATTCTGGTCTTGTCAGCACTACAGGCACCTCTCAAGCCT
Source organism: Galeopterus variegatus (assembly GCF_000696425.1). NCBI lineage: Eukaryota > Metazoa > Chordata > Mammalia > Dermoptera > Cynocephalidae > Galeopterus > Galeopterus variegatus. The sequence goes on from NW_007730391.1 coordinate 173,138, forward strand.
CTTCAGCCTTCCGCAGAATTCTCATCTGGTGATCTTCCAACAAATGTAGCGCCTTTAATAGTCTTTGATATTTCCGAAGAACAAACTTGTTCAGAAAACCCGAGTGCTACAAAATGTCCAGTGCCAAGACCAAGATCAAAAAGCAACCTCAGACCAATAGCCAGAGATACTCACATTAAAGAGCAAAGTCACCAGAAAATCAGCCCAGCAGCCACAGAAGAGTCATCCCCAGGCCTGCTCCAGTCTCTGTTGGACAATACCAACGACTTTGATAGTCAGGCAGTGATGAACATTATGAACACAGAACAAAGCCAAAATAGTATTGTGTCAAGGATCAAAGCATTTGAGGGTCAGACAAACATAGAAACCTCAGCACTACCCAAGAAACCAGAAATTACTCCCCGCACGCTTCCCCCAAAGCCTGCTGTTTCCTCGGGAAAACCCTCTGTGGCTCCCAAGCCAGCTGCTCATAGAGCTTCTGGAGAATGGGACTCTTGGACTGAAAACAGACTGAAGGTGACCTCCAGGGAAGGGCTCACCCCACATTCTCCACCACAAGAAGCAGGAAGCATCCCATTAACCAAACCTGAATTGCCAAAGAAACCAAATCCTGGCCTTATACGGAGTCTTAATCATGAGATTCCAGGAGGAGGGCCTGTGGCTGAGAACCCTGATGGTGGGAAGAAAGTCCCAACTCCTGCTCCACGGCCTTTGCTGCCGAAGAAATCAATTTCCTCAGAAAACACCACCTACCCTTCAGTTCCACTGAAACCGGTCACTGTTCCTCCCCGACTCTCAGTGGTGCCACAAGCCAAAGCATTCAGGTCACTGGAAGAAGGGCCTCTGGCCCACCCTCCAGTTCCAGTTCTGCAAAGCAAGCCCTTGGGGGACGTTGACCTCATCAGCTTTGATGATGATGTTTTACCCACCCCATCTGGGAACCTGGCTGAAGAATCTATCAGTTCAGAGACGGTTCTAGGTGAGTAAAAATCAAAAGTGGAGGGGAATCTAAATTCATCCCAGGATATCTCAAATGGCACTTGCTGTTTTAGTTTGCGGCACATAAGTTATTGAGATTTGTGTATGCACATGTGTGCACCTACATGTGTGTATATAGAGACGGAGAGAGACAGATGAACAGAGAGAGATTAAGAAACACAGAGCTAGGTGGGGAATGGAGACAGAGAGGGAAGGGAAGATATGGGGTGGAGGAATTGGAGACAGACAGAAAGTGGAGAACACATACATCAGTTGCTTTTATATGAGCCAGAAGTAAGCAGATTGGGGCTAGGGACTACTAGATTGTGGGGCTGGCTCCCCGTACTCTGGCAGGTGAAAGTTCAGGCTTCTCATTGAAAGGATCCAGGGAGGCTGGGGCAATGTGGCATTGGGAGGACGCAGAGGAAACTTCTCATAGTGAGAAGTCATGTTGTGGCCCCAGCTGGGTGTGCCAGGCAAGGGGCCAGCCTGGGGGAGACTCTGGCAAGAGCAATGAAAGGAGGGACGACCCCACCACAGGCTGAAAAATGTTTTTCCATAATCTTCATGGAACATCTTCCCTTGGGAATGTGAAGTTTTGTAAATAAAATACAACAGTTTTAAGTTTGTTGCCAAGATCAGGACAATTAAATTTCCCAAGAGGCCGAGAATGTTTTCTTTCTTCCTGCTGTTTGGATGGACCTTTGATTTGTCAAACTAAGCTGCTGTACTTGTCGTTGATGAGATTCCCTTTACTGGTGTTTACTTATTTGTGAACATATAAAATTAATAGAATTTTCAAAAGGTTAATTGTCATCTTACAAATGTTTAACATGTATCAAAATGGTACAAGCTCTCAAAGTGATTTCAGAACCAAACTGCACAGCGCGGGTACATTTTAATGATAGCAAAAACATATTTATCAAGTGTTTATCATGCACACAACATTGTACCGGGTATAGCATATAAACTAAAAAGGCATGACTCTTGTCCATAAAGGGCGGGAGGAAAGACGTCAGAATATGTTGAGCTTCTGCAGTGTTGCTAATGCTTGGCTAGCTACTCAGACATACATTATTTTATTTAAGACTTACAACAACCCACCGTAGGATATCATTTGCCTCACTTTGTAGATGAAGAAAATGAGGCTGAGAGAGATGGATGGATAACTTGCCCTGTGCCATAAAACTAACAATTTTCCAAGCCAGGGTTTAAACTTAGTCTTTTGATTCTAAGTCTAGTTTATTTTTCACTATATCATGTTGCTACCCTACATTTTCATGAATCCTTAAGCCAGCCAGCACTTTAAAAACTTGTCAAGTCTTTGTTAGTATTATTTCTTATTTAAATCTTTTTGATGTTACAAACTTCATAGAAGGACAGGGAGGAATAAATCCAATAGCACCAAGCTGTTAAGAGGTGGAAACAGTACAAGCCAAAGAAATATTACCTTTTGTAATATTTCAAAAGAGTCTATGGGCATGGCAACTTGGTTAATAATTGCTGAGAATTTATTCTGTATCATCAAGCAGATAATTGCAGTCATATTTTTAAAAAAAGGTCAATGATATACTTTCAAAATGAATATAATCTCATACTTCATACGCAGCCGTTTCTATTTTTTGATTTCTACCACTTCATTGCACAACATTTAGTTATTGGGGGAGTTCTTGCCCTGTCTGACAACCATTGCTCTTGACCGTGGAGCTCTACCAAACTGAATACCTTATCTTCTTTCTAAACCTGCTCCTCCTCCTATATTTTGTACATCACTTGGTGCTGCCATCACGTATGCAGCCTTCCCTAGAGAAACCTACAGATCATCCTGAGTCTTCTCACCAAGCCACATGAGACTTGCTCTTTGGATTTGGAGTCTGTCAGGGTCTAACACAATTGCTGTGTGACCTCCAGCAATTTACTTAACGTTGCAGTGCCTTGGTTTCCTCATCTATAAGACACAATGATAATATTCTTCATGGGAGGGTGTTGATCTGCCTCTTGTTTCTGTCCCTCCTTATACTGCACACTGGAGGCCTTTATGCTCATATTACTGCAGTGGCCTCCTGGATTGAGCCCATGCAAACATACCATTCTCCATACTGTGGCTACCCAAGGGATTTTTCTAGAGTGTACACTGGCCCTACTTATTGCCTTCCAAAGACCTTCAGGGTCACCTCTGAATTCCTCAACATGTGGAGGGATTTTTGTTTATCGACTTGGGACTTTGGGACTTTTCGATGGTATTCCAATAGCATTATCCCTGTAAATAAAAGTTTATGGTCTCTTTATGAAACCTTGCCTGATTATCCAGGCATCAGCCAGAAACTGGTAGACGAACCTAGGAGAAAGGAAAGAACCTCACAAATAAGTCTTTCCTTTTCTTTCTCTTCCTTCAAAATAAAGAAAATCTAATAAAATAGTGTTCATAAAATGAAGTTGCCGTATTAATCTCAGGAAATAGAGATCAGAAAAATAACGAAGCTATGAAAACATTGTAAAGATTAGAAAATTATTAAAGGAAAACTCATAAAACAGGCAATTCAATATTGGATTCATTTCTTGGGTAGAATGCCTTCCAGGTTAATGTAATGGAGCTGAGAAGTATTAGCAATTGCTCTTCACACCTTTATGAATCATACCCAGTTGTCAAAAAAAAAAAAAAAAAGCAGAATGCTTCTGCTGTCAGCCCCATTACACAGACCAGAATAATACTTTAGCAGCCAATTTCTGCTATTCACAGAACTCAAGGGAAAGAAATGACAGAAAAGCATGCCAGGGATAGTGAAACTAATTATGATAATAAGCATATTATTAGAGACAGGTAATGGGCGGAAAACTACTTTATCATCAGTGTTTTTCTCAATTCAGTAATGAAGATCCTGCTGATATAGGTGTAAAGGGGCCTGCTTGTTTGGCAGCAGGTGTAGAATAATTTGCGTTGGTGTGATGGGCTAGGAGGAGGACAGAATAAACACTGCAAATAAAAGTAGAGAAAAATGCCATTGACTTTCCTTAGATTTTGATAGGAGATTCTTGAGATCTCTGTTTTTTCTGTAGAAGCAGGAGCAAACAGTCTGATAGAATTATGGCAGGGAGGTTCTTACCCTCTCTAGCTAACGAACTCTGAGAATCTGATGTAGCCTATGACTCTTTTATCTCACTTGAAAACAGCCCATTGGCTCATGTGTGCACTATTCATGGTATAATTTCCAGAGCTTCAGGGGCCCATCTTGGGCTCCAGATGAAGGACTTCTACTAGAGACTATTGGAAATAAACTTCAGTGGACTGCTTCAATAAATTATGGTACATCCATACAATGGAGTATTGTGTGGTAATTAAAAAGGAGACAGATCTATTATCTCCCACTATGGACGGACCTCAAAGATATTATTAGGTCAAAAATGCAAAGTACAGAACAGTATTCAGGGTATTTTAGCTTCTGTTTGTGTTAAAAGTCATATGTAATGTGTTTGGAAAGACGTGCAACAAGTTACAACAAAGGTTGTCTTTTATGTGAGGGAATTGGGTAGGCAAGAGAGGATGGGGGAACTTTGTTTTCACTAATTGGGTAGGCAAGAGTATACCTTTTGATCCCTTTTGAATTGCAGGCTATGTGCAAATAACTTTAACAAAATAGTTAATCTTTTTAAAATAGTTGCATATAAGCATAATTAGGCTGAAAGAAACTGGGAGCTACCTGTTGTCCTTGCCACAGAAAGAGAACTGCTTCCCCCACTGATCCTCAGCCTTGCGATGAGTAGAAATTTTAAAATAGTAAAATCGTGATTTCTCTAAACAGTTATATTATTCAGGGTTACAAATAGAAGCTAACTATTATGAACTAAATATGCCTAAATTAGATAAATTCAAAAACATACATCTGCATTATTGAATCCAAAAAAAGGGATTTTATTTTTCTAGTTACTTTATGGAAAATTTTATGGCCGTTATTCCCTTGAGAAAGAACTCAAGGAACAAGAATTTTCTGTTTTTTCCTCTTGTTTTTAAGTGGTTTTTTGTTTGTTAGAGGTGTCACCTTAATCCTGTAAATTTTTTCTTGTGATTGAATTTATTTTATTGAAGTTTTTGGGGATACACAGGTAAATTATATTTGTTTGTTACAAGTCAAACAAGTCAGGGCCGGCCCGGTGGCGCACTGCGCTAGTGCGCCGCTTGGGAAGCGCGGAGGCGCTCCCGCTGAGGGTTCGGATCCCACATACAGACCGGTTCCCGCTCACTGGCTGAGCGAGGCGTGGGGGCAGCACCGGGGGTTGCGATCCCGTTGCCGGTCCCGGTCCGGTCCGGGGGCGACACTGAGGGTTGCGATCCGTTGCCGGACACGGAAAAAGACAAAAAAAAAAAAAACAAGTCAAACAAGGCAGAGATTTTAGTGAAAAAAGAAAAAAAAAAAATTAATCTCTCTCCAATCCATCCAAATACCTCCAGTAACCAGTGTGAACAAAGCATGTAGCCTTCAGTGCCTTTGGGCATGCCAAGTCAAAGCCTACAAACATATGCACATACATGGACTTTTTCCTACTTTTTACAGAAAATTTTATCAGTCTATACCTATTACTCAGCAAAGTGCTTTTTTCATCCAACAATGAAATTTACTGACTTCTCTTCAGGCTGATAAGTGTAAGTCTAACCCATTGTTTCCTTATACCTGCCTAATATTCTCTAGCATGAATATATCATAGTTGATTCAATGTGTCCCCTATTGGTAGACATTCAGGTTGTTTCCTTTATTTTTAATTTTGGGTTTGGGGTTTTGTTTGGGGTTGTTTTTTTTTTTTTTTGCCACTGCAAAAAATGCTGCAGTAAAAACCCTCATAAGCTTTTTTATTCCTACTATTTTTATTTCTGAAAAATAAATTTTCGAATTTGGGACTACAGAATCAAAGATGATGAACTTCAAACATTTTAACTAGTACCAGTGATCCAGTTGCCTACCTGGCAGTGCCTGTAGGTTCCAAACATAAAGTACCATCCTTGCTTTATACGTTGCCCACTTGCCATTTCTGTTGGAAAAAATGCATGAAAAGATAGAAAAAGTGAACTTCATAAGATGTGGCTAGAGAGACTTGCACGCTGTCATCAGGATGAAAAACAGGCCTCAGGCTCCGCCTTCTCGTTGAAGCAATGCTGTTTGTCCTCCCCACTAATCTGCGCTCCCCGCGTGGGCCACAGCCTGCAACAACACGCAGACAGGGAGGCAGATGCTGAGCTCACTGACTCAGTGAGCACAGCTGGGGTGGATCGTTAAACAGATCACTCCTGCCAAGCAGCCCACGGTGGTGGAACAATCAAACTTCCTTGCCTCTCTGTATGGAGAGAGAATTTTTTCCCAGAGACATGTATAGTAGAATAATTACACATGATGTGAGTGCCAGTTATTAAAGAGCAGCTGATGGTATTAAAAATAAAAGACCATTTGGATCCCTGTACCAACCAGCCATCAAAACAAAAGAAAACCCAAAAAAGAGTAAGAATGGGTAGCTAGGACACTTTAAATACTTTGTATATAAATTGTACCTATGCTACTTTGATTTAAATCCTTTAGGTTTAAAAAAAAAAAAAAAAAAAAAAAAAGACTGAGAACCATGCTAATCAGCAGACCATGTCCCCCTTACAAGGAGGCCTAGGGACCATCTGACAGGCATGCACCCTTCAGGCAGGAAGCACACAAACAAAAAAGCCTGGACCCCTTAAAAAGAGAGGTGAGATCTCACACTGCATGCATGGATTTGGGACAGGGTTTCCTGAGGCCAGTCCCCCTATAACAAGCGTGTCTGGATGCCTTCTGTGCCCAGCCACTCAGGGGTGCTGATTGGCCTCTTTTCTGCTTTCCTACCCCCCTTATCCTTGCCCTCCCTGCTGGAATGTGAGAGAGAGTGTGTGGGTGGTATACTGGCCCAGAAATTAATTTGAGTTGAGAAACAATTTAAGTTATTCCAAGCTCAAGATTTTCTCCTCCCTCCACACCGCCCCCCCCAAATCATTAACTCAAAACCTATGGTAACAACCAACAGATTATAGGTACCAAGAGCAGCTGTTAAAGCAGAAATGCCACTTGAAAGGCAGAACACAGTGAACAATGATCAGCCTTAATCCTTTTCTTGAATTTTTGGTCTATTTCTCAGCAGAAAACGGAGCCCTGAGAGAACCTAAGACAATGGGGTGTGATAACCAAGGTTTTTTTCTTTTGGAAGAGCAGGTAGGGATCTGGTCAAGTCTCTGCAGTAGCACTGGGAGGAAGGCCTGCTGGCTCCACGGGTCGGTGGGTTCCTACAGGCCAATGGCAGGGAAAAAGAGGAGCAGAAAGGAAAGACGTCATGTTTCTTTGTTTGAATAAAATGTCACATTCTTTCAATTATCTCATTTAATTCATTCATAATAAATGACCCATGTGGAGAATTCAAATTCAGTTATATTTGCAATAATGGGCTTTAATACAAATGCACCTACTCCTTTTTATCCATTGGCACTGCTGTTTCCTAAAGACCAGATGTATATTATTCAAATTGGGAGAACTATTAGAATATGTAAAATCCAGTTGTTAGAAAGATGGCACGAAATGTCAGTAACAGAGCCTGCGGCGCCCTCGCCCCTGCACGGCGTCTCCTGCTGCAGCCTGCTTCCCTGCTGCCGCTGCCTCAAGCTCCTCACCTGGCTCTGCTATTCCTCTGTCAATCACACTTCTTACCTTCTACTACAGCACACAATTTACTTATCTATTGTTGCTTATTGTCTCCATCTTCCCGCTGGAATGTAAGCTCGGTGAAGGCAGAGTTCTTTGCTGTGTTAGTGTTTTATGTGACAGCACCCAGTCAATATTGAATGAATAAAAGTGAAAAAGACAACTACAAAGAAATTGACATAAAATCGTGTATTTTATTTTAAAAATATCTATATAATAATACATCTCATATTGACAGGAAAAAATAGATATACCACATATTAGACAATAATTATTGCTAAAGCAATGAGATTACAAGAGATTTTCTTTTTCTATTTTATATATTTCTCAACATTTCCCATTTTTACAACAGGTATTATTATGAAGTGAAAAATAATGCTATAACAAAATAAGGAATTAAGGAATTTGGTTAAACCTAAAAACAAGAGCTTTGTTTGTTTGGGGGGTATATAGGTTACAGTAGAAGAAAGTTGTGTAATTATTACAGTACGCTTTTAAGTTCGATGATATTCTTTTGATAATCTTGAATTGGTTTTCTGAGCTTAGGGCTCACCTCACTTGTGAGCTGATAGGTTTCCGTAGAGGGGTCATCTAAATTTTCTTCTCAGTAGCCTAGTAATAAATATTTTAGCTAGCATGCCATCTGGGGATCTTTTGTAGGTGGTAGATAAGAAACTTAAAACAGGTTCGTACTTTACTGTCATATCTCTCCACCCAGCACTGTTACTGGCACGTGCTGAACATAAAGATGTGAGCAAGTGACTAGTGAGTGATGCCTTTGTCCGGATACAGGGCAGTGAGAGCTGGGTGTTACGCAAGGGGAAGTCTCAGGTTGTAGAATGGACTTCTTATTCCCTGCTCAGCTCTTCACGTATCCTGCAAAGAGCTGAACAGCAAAAGGTGCTTATTGAGCTGCAGCTTGTAACAGGCAGATGTGAATGCTGTTCATCACAGGAGTTACGGAGTGTGTTATTTTATAGGGAGTATCTCCCTACAGGCAAGATCCATAGAACAGGTGCAGAATTACAGCGTATATTCGTTCTGCCTCTTGTTGAGTAAAGGCAAAGGCAGCCTCATGAGATCTTGTGTGCCGTATAGCGTATCCATTATAGAGCATTTTATTTTATTTTTGCTATAATCTACTTATTTTTAAGTTTTGTATCTTAGAAATTTTTAGTCATTTTTCCAAACTATTGAAAAGAACATTTATGTTAAAGACTTACTTCTTTCAGTAAAAAAGTTTTATAGTTGTGCCTTTGTTTAAAATACTATCTCTAAGCATATGCTGTCTGTTTAAAATAAATCAGGTAAGATGGAGAAATGCCGAGTCATATATTCTGCCCCCAAGTTAAATAGTTGAAGGGAGATATCCTATTTTATTTCTGGGATAAAACATTTTTCATTTTCTGGGGCTGGCCCGGTGGCGCACTGCTACAGTGTGCTGCTTGAGAGCGTGGCGGCGCTCCCGCCGAGGGTTCGGATCCCACATACAGACCGGTTCCCGCTCACTGGCTGAGCAAGGTGCGGGCGCAGCACCAAGGGTTGCGATCCCATTGCCGGTCCCAGTCCGGTACGGGCACGACACTGAGGGTTGTGATCCGTTGCCAGACACGAAAAAAGACAAAAAGGAAAAAAAAATTTTTTTTCATTTTCATGTAACTGATGTGTAGTTTTACTAAACTACTAAATCTGAGGCTGGTGAGCACTCTCCCCATGCCAGGCACAGTGCTGGGTAGCATGATGGCCCTAGCCAGGTTCCTTGGGTAAATATTCCAGTACAGGCACAGGGGTGTAAGGGAGAAGAGTCCTGCCTTCCTGGGAGATCTGGGAGGCTTCACAATGTGGAAAAGATTGTCTCCTCATTTCAGTTGCCCCTCGTTTTCGGGCAGACAGTTATTAAATGATGATACGCCCCTGAAAGATAGCTCCTACATAATTCAAGATCGTCCTGGGCCTCTCTCATGAGAGAGGAAGAAAAGCCATATGAATTATTTACACAGCACTAAGTTATTTCCTTTTATGAGCTCCAACTTTGTTTTTGTCTCTGCAAACTGAGATTTTGTTTATCCATGAATAGTTTTCCCTGGGGCATGAAAAATATTACTCTTAAATTATGAATGAGGTTTTTTGTTTGAGTCTGTGTTAACTAAAACATGCAAAATAAACTGTGTTTTTCATTAGATCCCTTTCAGCTCCCCACAAAAACAGAACCAACAAAAGAAGGAGCAGTTCAGCCAGCACCTACCAGAAAGCCCACTGTAATTCGAATCCCAGCCAAACCAGGAAAATGTAAGCACTTCTCTGCCTTCTTTATTTGCTTCTTCAACAGCCTGCAACAAATATATGCTAAGTTACCAATGTCTTTTTTTAAAATTATGTGTAATCTGCCATGTATTATTACTCATAGTCAAGGACATCTAAAAGAAAGTTTTTCACAATTCTTTGGAGAATTAGTACAGTAAATTTGGATTTCATTTTTCTTTAATGTTTTCTCTAGGCAGAGAGAATAGAGGGAGACTGTGAAATTCAAAACAATTGCAGTCTCCCATGTTAGCACCTTGAGTAAAGATTTGATGGGAATGTAGTCAAAACTAATAGCAAACAAATTGTGTATGTCTTATTATCAGGAGTATATGATTTCATCATCATCATCTAAATATGGCTATGTGTGAATTGTATGAAGAGCACTAACCAAAAACTTTAAAAACATATAACAGTGTATAAAAATAATTTTTAAATTAGTGTAATACTACATTTTGATATAAGAGGGTACTTCAAAAAGTTCATGGAAAGATTTGTATCATCTTTCAATTCTATTTTTCCACTAACTCTCTGAAGTACCTCTACTTCCTTACTTGATTTTTTCAATAATATAATAAATGACATTCTGTATGAGGTTTAATAAGTACCTCAAAAAGTAATCTGATATTTATTGTAAGGGAGAAGCCAAAAGGGCCAGAACTGTTAATTCTAGGCCCCAGAGATTATTAGAAAGCAGGTAGAGAGGGGTGTGTGTGTGTGTGTGTGTTCAAATTCTAGGCCCCAGAGATTATTAGAAAGCAGGTAGAGAGGGGTGTGTGTGTGTGTGTGTGTGTGTTCATGTGTGTGTTCGGTGTGTGTGTGTGTGTTCATGTTCCAGATCAGTTCCTAACGTTGCTCAGAGTGATCTCACAGCTTTCCCCTTGGGCCTTTGATTCCACTTATACCTGCAATACTTTTGCATAGTCCTGGTGCGTCCTTGCCTTTGTCTAACAAGAGATTATGCCCGCTCCATTCTATAAAGCATTACCCAGAAGGATCATATTAGTGTTAGTCTCTTCTTGATGATTTTGTTATTAATTGATGGCTCTTAGACAAGTAGCAAGAAGATTGAACTGAGGTGCTGTGAAGAATGAGGAGGAAAAGTCAAAGGTACCAATTCTGGACGTTATATTGTAGTGTTAAAGAACAGATGGTATATTTCTTTTGGCAGTATTATATAGCCCACAGATCTGTAAAATGATAGCTCATTGGGTTGCTTGCCTGTTTGCTGTTACCTTGTTAAATGGATTCTGGATTTTACCAGGCACAGTGAGATATAATGATAAATATTTCCAGAAGTTCATGGGCATTTTATATAATACAACTTTTACACTTAAATTTATTCTTCTGTTCTGTTGGTGTCCCCAAGACCACCCCCAGGTTTGATGATTCAGGAGTAGGGCTCACAAGACTCTGTGAAGTTGTATTCATGGCTATGATATATTACAGCAAAAGTATATGAGGCAAAATCAGCAAAGGGAAAAGGTAAAAGAAGTGAAGTCTGGAGGAAAACAGGTGCAAACTTTCAAGAGTCTGCTGCAGGTGGAGTCACACAGGATGTACTTAAGTCCCCCAGCAATGACAACATGCGTGAGATGTTGTCAACCAGGGAAGCTCATTAGAGACTCAGTGCCCAGGGTTTATATTGTGGGCTGGTTGTATAGACACTCCTAGAAATTTCGGCATGAACTAAAATTCCAGATTCCCAAAAGGAAAGCAGGTATTCAGCATAAATCATATTCTTCTGTTTTATCTGTTCTGGGAATGTTAGGAACCATCCCAAAGTCCAAATTCCCAGATGCAAGGACCAACCTTGCAATCAGGACTTTCTAAGGATAGATAATTTCAGGCCTGCTATGTTTACTTTTTCTGCACACCTATAAACTGGATTAATAGCTCTGAAATCCTGAAAAGGAGATACTAAGGAGGTACCTTCAACTATTATCCTGATAAAGCTCCAGGAACTGTTAGAAAGTTGAATTCTATACTGCTAGATGTATGCGAGCTGAAGTGCCAAAGTGGTTTCTAGAGAGTAATTTCTATTTATATAAAAAACCTGTTCTCCAGAATGTTATTATTGCAATTATTAAGCAATGCATACATAGGCTGTGGAACCAGACTTTTGGTGTCTGAAGAACTTGGAAGGACTAGGGAGGAAAGGAATAGCTTTGTGGTGTAAAGATCCTTGATCTTCTCTCAGTTCCTTCCCCCTTGGGTCCTGTTTATTCTAACTAGGATGTCCTTTTCCCAGATAGCTGCACGGCTCCCTGCCTCACTACCCCTTCAGGTCTTTGCTCAAAAGGCACTTTTTCCTCAAGGGGACCTTCCCTGATCATGTTATTTAAAATTGGAAATCCACTATCTCCACATCCCATACACACCCACACTGCATACTACCTCTGTTCCTTCCTGCCAGTAAACTATCTCCTCTCTACTTTCATATTACTACTTTGTACTCTTAAACATTTGTCATGACAACATTATATGCTAAACGATTTATTATTTCCTTGTGAGAATAAGGAAACTGCAGCACAGAGAAAATCTTCAAGATGGTGAATGGATTGGTTGTTTTTTATGTGCACCTTAATTCCCAGAGCAGCCCTGCCTCTCACTAAGAATGCTTGCCTGTCTCTAAATCATTGTCTTCCTAGTAGCTGGCCTGGGTATTTTCCTCCCTTTGAGAGTGTTTTCCTGTCTGTGGATAAAACAGGAACTTGACAAATCATCCACTTGTTACAGGTTTTTCATGTGAAATGGAAGGTAGAAGGTATTCGTTTGAAAAAATGAGAATTCCTATCTCCTTTCGGTGCCTAAACCGAGCAGTATAAAAGGTGACTTTAGTCTTCTTCAGTATGTTACAATCATACAATCATTCTCTCTCCAAGTGTTTTTGCACACAGATTTTAATTAGCTGTTACTAATTAAATCTGGTCATCTCTGTTTTCTTCTCTTTAAAGTAAGTTGAGGGCACATTGTCATTGAGATAAGAATGTGGTTTGGATGTAAAGGTGTTATTTGTTTAATTGAGAGTAATTAAGTTCATCTGGAGTTAATGAATTAGAAAACATGTTTATTTTTGGATCGGGGAGAGTTGGATATGGCACCCATTAAGAAGCAGCATGCCTTATTAAGAATGAGCACAGGCTTTTGGATTCAAAACCCTGGATATGACAATTATTAGCATTTAGACCATGGGTAACTCGTTTAGTTTCTTCTTAGCTTGTTTCTTCATCTGTGGAATAGGAAGCATATTATCTAGTGTAGTGCTGTCCGATAGAACTTTCTGCACAGATAGAAATGCCCCATGTTCATTCTGTCCAGTATGGAACCCACTAACCACAGTGGGTATAGAGTATTATAAATGTGGCTAATGTAACTGAGGAACTAAAATTTTAATTTAATTTTATTTTAATTTATTAAGGTTTACGTTTAAATCACCTCATGTGGCTAGTGTACTGGACAAATCTAGCACATAGATACTGGTGGGAGAAATAAATGTGAATAAGTTGCCTAACTTAATGCATGGCACACAGAAGTTTCTCAACAAATGCTGGCTGTTGTAATTATTTAGTATTATTTTCGCTCTACCAAACACATAGTAAAATTCACTAATGTCGACCAACACAGTTTTCTGAGATTTGCTGGGAGCTCTTTTCTCATGTGCTTAACTGTCCATTCTCTGTGTGGATCTTTTATGATGGCCATTTTCCTAAGGAACCAAGATCCAATCATTTCATCCTTTGGAATCCCCAAAACTACAAATTATTAATGAATGACTGCTATTTTTCCAGGTTTACATGAGGATTCACAAAGCCCACCCCCTCTCCCTGCTGAAAAACCTATTGGAAACACTTACAGTGTAGTATCTGGAAAACTCAGTAATGTTGACAGAATTAGAAACTTGGTAAGTTGTCATTGTAAATGGTATTAGCTTGAAGACTGAGCTATGCACTATATGAATACTCAGCTGATGTGTAATTATTTTACCACTGGTCAGATAAAATATACCATTATTAGAAACCAATTTCTAAGTCCCATGTATGTATTTAATGTGATGTTCAATATTTTAAAAGTCCCTGTAGAAGGATTAGGCCAATTCATTATACTTCATTATAAAATAATTTGTTCTATACCAATGTAATGACATTGTCTTTTAAATGACACTAATAATGATGAGGTTATTAAAAATCTCTAAAATCTTTTAATATTTGTGGAAATAGGTTTAGTCAAATTGTCAGTTTTTATTTAAAATACTCAACTAGTGGCATAATTTAAGATAGCTACCTTAAGAATTTTTTTTATCTGGTTTGCATCCCCATGCCAGCCAGCTGCCAAAAATAAAAAAGAATTTTTTAAATCTGAAATTTAAGAAAAAATGTGTTTAAAAATTCTTTCTACATACCGCTTTACCATAGCCTTGTTAAAATGGTAGTCAGAGTTTTTTGCATATGTATTTTTTTTTCCCCCTTTTTGTCTTTTTTCGTGACCGGTAATGGGATCGCAACCCTCGGTGTCGTGCCCGTACCGTGACCGGCAACGGGATCGCAGCCCTCGGTGTCGCGTCCGCACCGTGCTCAACTAGTGAGCGGACCGGTCTCTATATGGGATCCGAACCCTCGGCGGGAGCGCCGCCGTGCTCCCAAGCACCGCACTCTACCGAGTGCGCCACCGGGCTGGCCCTGCATATGTATTTTTTATTTCAATCTCAATACCATTCCCTTATACATTTTTAAAAATATCCACGTGGTAGATGATTTTTAGAGAAATAATTATTATAGTCTTTGAACCAAATTTTTAGTTCAAAAAATGCATATGTATTTTTTATTTCAATCTCAATACCATTCCCTTATACATTTTTAAAAATATCCATGTGGTAGATGATTTTTAGAGAAATAATTATTATAGTCTTTGAACCAAATTTTTAGTTCAAAAAATTTTTTTTGGTGATCTCAACTTTTATTGAATGAGGACTTTATTTTTTAATATTACAAACTAACTCACCCTTTCTGAAAAGGCAGATCTTATACTCAAAGACATTCTGCAAGCATTTTATTTAAAGAAATTGAGGGGAAAAAATCCAGTTTGTTAACAAGATTCACCATTTCTTTTTAGAATAATAACTGGAGGAAAGCTAATACATTTTACAACCTAAAGTGGTACAAACTAAGTATATCTAGAGCAGATTTTTAAATCTGGGAAAAAGGGCAAACCAGACAATTATGAAAATTGCTCATAACAGTTTTGGCTCTAACATCATAGAAGAAATGCTTGCTTTGCCTTATGCCTAAGAGTGCTTCTTCATTAAGGTACCCTAGGACACAGGCGGTTTTCCTCCTCCCAGTCTTTTGTACACATCGTTAAGGCAAGTCTGCAAAGGACCAGTAAGCACCAGGGTATAGTAGCTGACTGCAGGAAGTCTATGCAACTTCACGTAGTGTGATAACCTTTAATGCAGACATCAGTGTAACAAACTTGGTGTTTCGTTTTGCTTTTTTTTTAGCATCAAAAAATATGGACTGCCTTAAGAATTTGCTTGTCAAATTTTATAATAGTTTTACATTGTGCATTACCCATGCATATTACACAGGCAAACCCACCTAATCATCTGGTAAAGAGAAATTTCTTTGAAGGAAACATTAAACTGAATTAGCCAATATCAAGTTAATGAGATTTTCCTGAAGCATGAATTAAAATGTAGTGATCAGTTGTATTTTCAAAGTATTTGATAATAATTTTTATTAAAACTGGCCCAAGGCAACCCAAAAGAGGCTATTTGGGCCTCTGCCATATATTGTTAAGTAGGAAAATCTCAAAATTTCCAGAGAGGAAAAGTTGCTTGAGAAGGTTACTTGGCTTCTACTCTGAATGGGTTATAAAAGGGAGAGAGAGGGTGATAAGTAAGGACGTATCATACATTAAGTGATGTAATGGGCTTTGTGAATTATAAAGTTCTATTGAAATACTAGTTATTATAATGTTTGGTGTTAAGCAGTTCACAAGCCAGTTCTCACATTTTAGAAAAACAAGAAAAGGAAGTTAGAATAAACTATCTAGAGAGAAACTATATTTGTAATTATGTTTGTTCCTTACATGAACAACAAAAGGAAAAATCCTTTCCTTCAGTGTTTACCGAGGGAGTTGGAGCGTTCTATACAGTACTATAATAAGTGCACACCGTAATAGACACACCCAGGCTGAGAGAAGAAGAGATAAGGAGACAGACCACAAGCTAAATGATTTGCCTGAAGTCACTATAGATTTCTAAGGCCCGAAAGTCAAATTTATGCCTAAGAAATTCCTTTTGTTTGAGAATTACAGTTAGTGAATGAGTTTTAGACCAGAGGTGATAAAGACTACAGATGTGGACAAGGGCCTCTAAAAGAACGTTTCACCAGTGTAGGGACCCATGGGGACTGGTGTGGTCTTTGCCAACCGTGTCTCCTGACCAAGGCACAGGACATAAACCCTCTACTATTCTGCCACGAGTGCCGGTAAACTTTACATCTCAGGATAAGATGGCCACAGTGGCCAAACCCCACTTTCTTCACTTAAGTGATGAGGGACCCCAGGGTGAGGAACATCTGGAGCCACTAGAGCCATTCCGTGAGCAGGACCGAATACCTCTGTGTGCTCTGTTGCCCCGAGGATGCTGCCGACCAGTACAGGAGGAGAGTCGGGAGATGCTTCATAGTAGATATATGGAATCAAAAACAGAGCACAAAAGCTAATGAGAATATATACTTTCTGTATATGCAAGAAGGAGACAGAGGCCCTTCTGAATTCAGGACATAAGAAGTGGGACCAGTTCCTGGAGAAAGAAGAGAAGAAACATTTGTGGAGCTGCTTAGTATTTCTGCCAGACAATAGTGTTTTGGGAGAAATATCTGTCAAAAATCTGGAGAATATAATTCCAATCTAGATGAACAGAAAGATGGCATCTGCAGAGACTGTAGAAAAAAAGAAAACCAATTTCACCAGGAACTGAAATGCTTATATCCAAATACATCAAAAGCCAAAGTTCAGGAGTGTCAAAGCTAGAGAAAAACCACCAAAAAGCAGATGCAGAGAGGCTTCAAGTTATGTGTGGAATATTGAAGAGGATCAATAAGAATGTTAGCATAACCTGGACACCAACCCAGACTTAATTAAGCAAACACTAAGAAAGCAGCTCCTGCAGGAACTATCCCCTGTTCTCAGTATTTTGAGTCAGATATACAGAGCAGTGCCTTTCAGGATATGCCTGACATCCCTTAGGAATTTGAATATACTGCCCTTTTTTTCCCTATGAGTTAAAATTTGCTCACTGTAGAAAATTGAGAAATTAAAAAGATATTTAAGGGCTGGCTGGTTGGCTCAGTTGGTAGAGTATGGTGCTGCCAACACCAAAGTCAAGGGTTCAGGTCCCCGCACCAGCCAGCCACCAAAAAAAGATAATTAAGATTTCCTATAAAAATACCACCACCCAGGGAAAACTGCAGCTAATAAGTACAAAATTCAGATCACATGCTCCGTATTTACTATAACATCATCTGTACCTTTCCTTGTCAAATTTAGACATCTATATTATTTTTTAAATTTCCTGAACTTGTAAGGTATCTAACAACTATAATTTTGAAAAAAGAAATGAAAATTTTTCCCTGTTCACTAGAGTGTGTTAGTTTTAATTTTAAAGGTGGTCAGAGAAGTAAATGCATTTTTCAAGTATCATAGCAATATTTGTCAGGAAGAAATATAGGCAGGAATGTATTTATAAGGCATGGATTATACTCTGGAATATTGCAGGGTTTATGAGCTGGTGATTTGCCTCACTACATTAACTGAAGTCATTAGTGAAACTAAGTTTTAAGGGCAAGCTTAATTTATTTTTAAAAATGGGATTTTAAAACATTGAAACATGTCTAAATGATTGCAGTTATTGGCAATTAATCATTTGGTATTTAAGCAAAAGTTGTGAATATTCAGTATGAATTAAAAATCATGAAAGTGAGTTTTAACTTGTTTTTAAGAAGGAGAAAAACACTCTAAATTAGCCCAAAGATTCCCAAACTATAATTAAGTCCCCTTTACAAAGTTGTGAATATTCAGTATGAATTAAAAATCATGAAAGTGAGTTTTAACTTGTTTTTAAGGAGAAAAACACTCTAAATTAGCCCAAAGATTCCCAAACTATAATTAAGTCCCCTTTACAAAAAAAAAAAGAAAGGCAGTGTAATTTTAAAGGGCTAGCTAGCACTTTTTTCCCTTATGAGGTCTTGAAAAAATGTTATTTCCATGGTGTCAGTGTTAGAGCCTTTGAAAGCAGAAAAGGTGAAAAAAAAGGAAATAATCATAACTAGCAGAATTTGGCGAGGACTTTTCCACAAAAAAATAAGGGCTATGAGATTCTTTAACTTCCCACTCAATAAAAGATCTGAAACTATTTTTTATGTATTATATTCATTTCCCAATCCTTGAGCTTTAACATGTTCAGGAAACCTATTTTAATAGCACACTTTGAATCCCTTTCTCTTGAGAAATCTTTCTATTTATCTCCACACTTCAATTTCTCTCATTTACTGTTAGCCTAAAACATTCCAACTGTACCATCATTTATTTTTCACACTATTCCCCTTTACTCTTTCTTTTTTTTTTCCTTTTTTTTTTTTTAGTCTTTTTTACTGACCGATAACGGGATCGCAACCCTTGGTGTCGCACCCCGTACCGCGACCGGCAACGGAATCGCAACCCCTGGTGTTGCGCCCGAGCCAGTGAGCGGGAACCGGTCTCCACATGGGATCCGAACCCTCGGCGGGAGCGCCGCTGCACTCCCAAGCAGCGCACTCTCCAGTGCGCCACCGGGCCGGCCCTACTCTTTCTTTCTTTCCTACAAAACTCTTCTTTTCAGCCCATCCAACCTCTTTGCTACGCTGGTACAAGCATTCTTCTTCCTTCTTAGGCCTTTTCTATTCCCCCTCACATGCCTTCTTTTTAGGCCATACCTTAAGCTTCTGTTATGTTGCCACCTCCTTCTAGTGCAAAACCTACAGCAAAATGTCGAAATTATCCAGTGATGAGATAAGATCTCAGCCTGTTCAGAGTAAAACAAACTAATAACCACCTCACTTACTATGCATTTAAACTCAGAAGCCATGCATTTCCTATGTGATTATGGTATGGATAAAGACCACGTGTTGTTTTAATTCCCTACAGTGCCTGTTTAAATTGTTACTGTGTAACCTATCACGATTTAAACATTGTCCTTTAACATCTCATGAATCCACTGGGTGCATGACCATGCAGTGCAGTTAATCAGGCTGTAGTCCATAGCAGGGCACCCTCTGGTTTCTTCCTTTCAGTGTTTTCACTTGTATTAGGGCAAGGATAATTTAGGTAGGAGCGAGTTAACATTATTTAAGACTGAAAATTCTATCGAAAGCTACTTTCGATAATTCAGCTCCATTTCCTTTTATAGATCTGGGCAAAAAGGTGTCCAAAATTCCTCTTGACAAGCTTTTGTTTCAGATTAACCTTTACTAAAAAGCATTCTCTGGTACTTGTAGGAACCTGAGCACACTGGTCAAACAGGAGGTCTTATGCGAGGACCCCCAAGGTTGCCACCTAGGTAAGTAAGTGTGGGAAAAGTTAGAGAAAAACTAATGATTCACAGTCCCAGCTCTCTTTTCTGTCACCAAGACTGAGTGTGTTGGCCTTAGATCTTCTTCTAGAGATAGAATAATTTCACAAATTCACCCAGGCCACTAGCCCACAGTCTGCTTCTTATCGCAGGTTCTAGGAATCTCTGCTTTTTTCTTATAACACAGTACAAAAAGTCACAACGCACAAACATGGATTTCTATTACTTTTGCTTAAACAAATGAACAAGACTCCTTTCCAATCCTGAAACAACTCCACTTCTGGAATACACACACATGCGCACACACTCTGACACACACACTCTGACACACACACTCTCACACACACACTCTCACACACACACTCCTTTCCTCCTTCCCTCCCTCTGCGCCGGTTCAAAAAGACAGGCCTGGTTTGGGCATTTCTTAAAGGAGACAGGCTTTGTGAGCTCAGAGGAGACCTGCTTCCTGACTTATAGAGCTATTTGAACAAAAGGGTGTTGTGCTATCAGAAGATGTTACTATGTTTTTTTTTTTGTTTGTTTTTTGTTTTTGTCTTTTTTGACTTTTTCCGTGTCCGGCAACGGATCGCAACCCTCAGTGTTGCCCCCATACCGGACCGGGGACCGGCAACGGGATTGCAACCCTCGGCGTTGCTCCCGCGCCTCGCTCAGCCAGTGAGCGGGAACCGGTCCGCATGTG
>NW_007730391.1:194504-195761 GCF_000696425.1 Galeopterus variegatus
GTTCAAAAAGACAGGCCTGGTTTGGGCATTTCTTAAAGGAGACAGGCTTTGTGAGCTCAGAGGAGACCTGCTTCCTGACTTATAGAGCTATTTGAACAAAAGGGTGTTGTGCTATCAGAAGATGTTACTATGTTGAAAAATATTTCTATCATAGGGATTAAGAAAAGGCTTTCAAAGTGATAGTTGTCTTATCCCATTTTGAGAACTAGTTTTCTTTATATAAATCTAAATTAAAGTTTTAAAAGTAACTCTTATAACATGAATATTAGGGGGTTTTGATGTTCCTTTTCTAATCATGTACAAGACCCCAATGCATATACCTGATATCTTATTATAAGCTTTTCATCTCAGACTTTAGTAGAAAGTGCTTAGTTCCCTGAAATAGTCATGGTGTATTTAAGAGCAAATGGGGCCTTGGAGAGCTCATGATAGTAAATCCTTGTTTGTCTTGAACTAATGAATCTCTAGTGCAAGATAAGAGAAGCTGGAACATCATGGCATTTCCTCTAATAATATAATGTTTAATGCAGCAGTCATTTACTCAAAAATAGCATACCCCGCATGTTTCAGCAAATTGGATCCCACTAGCAGAAAGCTCTGTGTGTGTCTTTGTGTGTATCTATATCTGTAAGAAAGGACAGGACAGAACCTAATACTGATCCAAACACTGACATATGGGTGCCATGTTGACTTTCAGACCCGTAAACGGAAAAGCCATTTCAACTCGGCAGCCTCCTCCCAAGGGAGCCCCTGAGAGACCACCTCCCCCCAAACTTTCTGCGACCAGAACATCAAGTAAAAAACTGCCTTTTAATCGGTCCTCTTCTGACATGGATCTTCAGAAAAAACAAAGTAACTTGGCATCTGGACTCTCAAAAGCCAAGAGTCAAGTCTTTAGAAATCAAGATCCGGTGCTACCCCCTCGCCCCAAACCGGGACACCCTCTCTACAGGAAATACATGGTAAATTTGGCTTTTGAAAATGTTTGTGGTCAAGAAGTTTTTCCTAAGTTACATATAAGATCCATTATTCCTTAGAAAAAGATGGTGAAACAAATGTGTAATTGTCCCTTGACCCTAAGAGTTCTGTAGACAAGTAGGCTGTAATAAAACCTAGGTCTTTATTTTTTTATTTTTATATTTTTTCTTCTTAATTTTATTTTGTTGATATACAATGAGGTTGATTATTGTGGCCCTTTACCGAAACCCCCCTCCCTCCTCCCTCTCCCCCCTCCCACCCAACAATGTCCTTTCTGCT
>NW_007730392.1:0-1059 GCF_000696425.1 Galeopterus variegatus
TGGCAAGGATATGGGGAAAGGGGAACTCTTCTACACTGTTGGTGGGACTATAAATTAGCACAGCCACTATGGAAAACAGTATGAAGTTTTCTCAAACAACTGCAGAGAGAGTTACCATATGGTCCAGCAATCCCACTACCAAGTACATATCCAAAGAAATGGAAATTGTAATGTCGAAGGGGTATCTGCACTCTCGTGCTCTTTGCAGCTCTATTTACAGTAGCGAAAATATGGAACCTGCCTAAGTGTCCATCAATGGATAACTGGATAAAGAAAATGTAGTATATATATATATATACACAATGGAATACTATTCAGCCATTAAAAAAAAAATGAAATTCTGCCATTTGCAACAATATGGATGAGTGTGGAGAAAATTATGTTAAGTGAAATAAGCCAGACAAAGACAAACATGAGTACACACACACATACGAGTCCACACACTTTCTAAATGCTGTGTTTGAAATCAGTGTGAAAATTAAAGGAAATAAATGCTTTTGCTCATACATTGAAACCTAGCTCACACATAATGCAATATGCTAAAACTTTGGATAGATTAAAGATTTATACAAAATAGAACCACAATATTACTAGAAGTATATATATGATGAATATTTAAATAACCATAAGTGAGGAAAAAATTTCTGGTATTCCAATGTTAAGACAAAATGGAAAATATTGACAGACTTGAATACAAAACATTTTCAACTTCAGTATATTGAATGAAACAAATCACAAGGAAAACAGAAGAAAAATCAACCAAGTAGACAAAGGACAAACCAAAAATAAAAAAATAAAATTAATAATATATGAAATGAAATAAGTATCCATAGTAAAAGTGAGCTCTCTTAATTGACAGGCAGCATTTTAAAACATATACAAAAATTTAGCATCATAAGTGTTTATTTCAGTGCTGTTTGTCACAGCAAGTAAAAGAAAATCATATATACCAGAATGGTTGTATTTAACTCATCATGCGTACGTAGCCATTGAGAACATTAAAGAATATTTTACAACCCTTAAAAATGTCAACTATACTGTTCCATTAAAAAAAAAAAA
>NW_007730392.1:2748-48651 GCF_000696425.1 Galeopterus variegatus
AAAAAAAAAAAAGCTCTGAAATGTAACTACAACTTGAACTCCCACAAAGGACTAGGAAAAAGTCAGAACATAATTTCTGTGTAGTCAGGGGAATCACTACAGCAAGAAAGCAAGGATGTGAGAAATTGATGGATCACTAATCCATTGACCGGGAAGCCATCAGATTTTCCTTTAAAAGATAAGATGGCCTAAAACTTATCAATAACTAGAGGATGAGCACCAAAAACGTGTCTCATTTAGAGTAAGTCTGGAGTGGAGACAAAAAGGGAATACGAGCAAAACTTCATACTACAAAGCAATAAATGGAAGGTAAAAATGCAAAATTGAAAAANCAACCACAGTGCCTGGATGGTAGTGGTGTTTAATAAATATTAGCAGTGTCACCATCACCATAAAACTAATAAACAGGTGCCCATTCAGGGATGGTAACACAATTTTAATACCATTTAGGGCTGAGTTAAAAATGGGTGCCACTATTTGGCATCCATATTTGAGTTTTGATTGTGCAGGTATGTACAGGGAAATGGTAAATTTAGAAAGAAATAGCTTGAAAGTCATTCAAAAATATTTTCTGAAAGAGAAGTGAAAGACAAGAAAATCAAGGTGAAATTCATTACCTAATTTTGCTTATGAAGTCTTATAGTCCAAAATTTAACAGTGACTCAGACATAGAATATCTGAAAATCAGGGTTTGAAGGTGACAATTTCCTCTTTAAAAGCTTGTAAAGCAGCTGTTCTACTCTTTGCTTAATAATGTGTTTTTTTTACAAAATATATAAGGCATCTAAAATTCACTGTTAAAACATTTATCAAACGAATGCCCACCATCGCTTCATTTTCATGCTTCACTGGAACTCAAGTCATACACTTTCCTCATTCTACACATCTTAATTGAGTCTATTTACACCCTTTTAAAAAATGCACTTCTGTGAGAGTCACTTAGATTACTAAAATGAAAAAATTATTTTCTAAAGTGCTCTTTCAAAATATGTACTCAGAAAATCTGGTGACTTGTACAGAATGAAGTGATTGTTAAATATGTGACTGTTGGGATTATTCATACCTGGATTACAAATATACCTATTAATATAAGTGCTTATTATCCATCTCAATGACTTAAAATCTCTTGAAAATTATGTCGCTGAAAGAAATGTTCATTGCTGTTGCAGTAGATGTAAAACACATGCCAACTAAATTCTTGATATAAGTTTTCTTTTTTTTTTTCTGGTGGATTACTCTAGCTTTTTTTCAGAATGCTCAGAGCACAAGCATAAAACCTACTGTTACCATCAATTATTCAGTCTCTTTTCTTCTTTTCTTTCTCTCTCTCTCTCTCTCTCTTTCCTTTTGTAATCAGAAATTAGTCTAAATGTTTTTTCTAAAGAATGTGTTTTGGCATGTGTATTGAACATATTTTTATGATCAAAATTTGTAGGATATTAAGTGGATAATATATCTATGATTGTAATGGGAGAGTTATTTTTGAATCTATTACATTTGGAACCACTGATGGCATTATTGTTACTGATTTTATTTTATTTTTATTTTTTTTCCTTTTTTTTGTCTTTTTTACTGACCGGCAACAGATCGCAACCCTCAGTGTTGCTACTGCACCTCGCTCAGCCAGTGAGTGGCCGGTCTGTATGTGGGATCCGAACCCTCGGCGCGAGCGCCGCCGCACTCCCAAGCGGCGCACTGTAGCAGTGCACCACCGGGCCGGCCCGGGAGAGTTATTTTTGAATCTATTACATTTGGAACCACTGATGGCATTATTGTTACTGTGCAAAATACTGTCTCTCTCTTCTTGGCTAGTTGTCAAGGACAGCCAAACTATTTTGGATTTTCAAGTAATGGTAAAATAATTGGAGTAAGATTTTTTTCCAGCATAATACAAGAGGAGATTTGAATAAGCCTCAGGAGGACATTCAGAAAATTCCTCTTTGTGGCTAGCAAATAATAAAAAGCTTTTTCAGTCATGTTTCATTATAAGTTGAGAGATATTGGCAAGAATTTGCAATTACTGTAAACATTCACATGTAACCCCTGAGAAAGATCACCAAAGAAAGAAACAAATGCTCAGTGGAAAACATTCCAATAATGCTATTCACACATGTGCTTGGATTCTTATGTGAATTACTTATATAAAGGCAACTGTGTACACATATACTCTTGATTACTTTAACCAATTCTTCTATGAAAATTAACTTAAACCTTATTATTACCCATCATAAGAATTTTAGGAGACTTCCCTGAATTATCTACAGAAGATTTAAAGCTCAAATCCAGAGTTTTTGCATTCTTTTACACCAAGGGATTGGCAACAGAGATATGGAAACATTACATAGAGGTGTGACAAAAGATAAATGAGTTCTTTTTAGTTATTCAAGTTCACTTTATATACTGACTCATTTAAAAAATAAGGGGGGTACTTTGTTTCTTAAATCTAGTATATATAGTGAATGGAACATTTCATGATGATGAGGAATTCCAGGAAGAGTGAAGAAATCCCAAGGACAATGCTACAGTGTGAATGTTTGTGGCCCCCAATCCCCCATTCATATGTCAAAATCCTAATCCCCAATGTGATTGTATTAGGAGATGGGGCCTTTGGGAGGTGATTAGGTTAGAATTAAGTGAATGGGATTAGTGCCCTTAAGAAGGGATCCCAGAGAGATAATTTGCCTCTTCTGCCATGTGATGTTACAGCAAAAAGATAGCAGTCAAGGAAGCTAAACTGTACCAGACACCGAATCGGCCAATCCCTTGATCTTGTACTTCCCAGCCCCCAAAACTGTGAGAAATAAATTTCTATTGCTTATATGCCACCTAATCTATGCTATTTTGTTATAGCAACCCAACCATACTAAGACAACCTTAAGAACACTTCAACATGTGCTTTTACAAACAAGCAAAGTCAAATTCAACTCAAACAAGAATTATAGTAAGTCAGGGGCTTGGTACCAGATTTCTGTTAAGTAATCTTTTCCTTCCTTAATCTTCAATACAATGATTGCCTATCAAAAACTTTCACTAACAAAGTGTCCAAGATATATTTATTTCGACTGCAGATTAGTCTATCATATAGATGCTTCAAAATCTAATTTTCCCAAATAGCTAAGAAATTTATTTTTAAAGGACAGATTTTCTAGGCAGGTATACATTTATACTTTATTAAAATGTCTAAACACCTTTTCAATCATTCTGGCTTAAAGAAAGCTAAAGACATATGGTCAGAATCTTGCCAAATCTCATTCTCATAGAATTAGGAACATATGAAATGAAATGTGTTTCCTTGAGGAGAACAGCAAGTTGAATTCTTGTTTTCATTTGGCACATTTGATATCTTCTTTTACAGAAAAAAGGAATTCTCCCCCTTGCCTTATCTTTGGGAATTTGATAGGCTGACCATATAAGTCATTATCCAAATCACCAAATCAGGTCACTTTTGAGAGAAAGAGGAAGTACTAATAATAATTGTTCTGAGATAAGAACCATAAACCAAGGTAGTCCCAGGGAAACCAGGTATAGTTATCTTAATCATATAGAATAACATCCACCTTCACTCATGACATGCCCTACAGTGTAAGTGTATACAAGAGTAGGAGATTCCTTTCTGCTCAGAAAAACCCACGTTCTTCTTTTCATCTTGGTCACACATCTTAGACCATGTTTCACAGGCTTCCTTATCATTCTAGCCAATGGATTCTGAGCAGGAACTAAAGGTGCTCCTTTCACATCTGGCCTATAAAAACCTTCCACTCTTGATCCTTCAGGTTCTTTATTCCTTCTGGATGTCTGACATGGCCTTAATTTCTAGGATGACCTTGAAAACCACATTTCAATGATGGCAGAGCTTAGAATGACCCTGCCAACATGTTTAGCTATCCAGCATGTTACTCTAGCAAGAAATAAACTTCTTAGTGTTTGCCTGGGTTGAATTATGCCCCCCGCAAAATGATATGTCGAAATCCTAATCCCCAATAGCTCAGAACGAGACTTTTTTAGAAATAGGTTTGTTACAGATGTAATTAGTTAAAATGAGGTTATACCGGAGTATGGTGGGCCATTAATCTGATAGAATTAATGTCCTTATAAAAAGTTGGAAATTTGGTCACAGATACAGACACAGAGAGAGGATGTCATGTAAAGACATGGGGACAGACAAACACAGAGGGAATATTATCTATGTGAATATGGAGGCAGAGACTGGAGCAATGCTGCCCAGCATTGTGACCACATTTAGCATTCAAACTGGGCAAAGCATCAACCGTAACTAAATATCAAGACTTGCATTTATTTACCAATGGGAATATAACAAAAGCATCTGTTCTTTGCTAAATGAATCAACAACAACAACAAATTCTTGACTTAAACAAACAGAATCTAAGCTGATTACCACATGGGAATTATGTAAACAGTAGTAATATCTGATGCAGAGGACAGAGCACCCCTGAACTGCATTCAGAAATTGCTAACACATGGCGGCCAACAGCAAATGCTCAGCCAGCTCCCTGCCAGAGAAACATGCCTTATCCACAGGTTATAGAATAAACACAGATGTAGCAACGTGAGTCACCAGAGGAAAACAAAAATCTCAATTGAAGGTAAATTAAGCCTTGTGTACATGCATGACAAGAAATCCATTGAGCAAAACTAATTTTATATCTGTGCCAGAATGACGGTCTTACATGTTGAAAACAGAGAACAGGAGGAAAAGGAAATTGTCACATAATAGCAGACCTTCAATTGAAGGTAAATTAAGCCTTGTGTACATGCATGACAAGAAATCCATTGAGCAAAACTAATTTTATATCTGTGCCAGAATGACTGTCTTACATGTTGAAAACAGAGAACAGGAGGAAAAGGAAATTGTCACATAATAGCAGACCTTGAAGTGCAATAAAATAGACAATGCTTTCTGCATTGGCAAAAAAAAAGAAAAGAAAACAATGTATTTTAAGAGGTAGAATTCATCCATAGTGCTATCAAAATGGAATAAAGAAATATTGATACATAAAAGATAAAAAGGATGTATAAAGGAAGAAAATATTGAGGATGAGAAAAATTTTTAATAGACAATGTAAGAAAAAAAATAGATAAGGTCCTAGAAAATGGCTTCCTCTATAATGTACATAAAATGATGACATAAAAATCAATCACTTCCAGAAATATATTTTTCTAAAGTTACTATATAATTCTTTCTATTTAAAAAAAAAAAAAAAAACTACCACATAACTCTGTCTTGTTTTATTGGAATCAACTACTAGTACAGGAGGGAAATTAATTTCTGAATTGTTCACTAGCGCAGATGTTTCTACACATTCAAAACAGAAAGTCTATAAACTTCCCTTGTTGTGATAACCTAATGCAACCTCTGCAGAATGTCTGTACCTTTGTGGGTACCTAGGATAATATTAGCACACATTTCTTGAGGCAGAGGGCTCTAGGTTAGCTCCTTAAGAAGTTTCCAAGGATCTATTATATTTTTTACTTAATATTAATAGCAGAGTTCTTTGGAACCAAACTTCTTATGAAAGAAAGGAAGTGGGATTTTCATGCCTCAGTGTGAATTAAGTTGAGTTAGTAACCTTGATGTGGATTCACTTTAGCTGCCTAGTCTTTTTAATGAGGGAGTGTGATTGAATGAATTTGAGTATTCCACATTCCTTTCCAAGTGTGTCAATAGCATGGAGTGACCTTGGAGAGGATCTCAGCTTAGCCATAACGGTGACTTGGTAGAAAGCCATTTGGCCCTTATGGGAGCGGTGGGCAGTGCCTCTGGCCCATTTGGCACAGACCTGCTGCTCAGCTGAACCACTGTTTATAGTCCCGAGTGCAGGCTGTTAGAAGAAGAGAGAAGGAAAGTGGAAATCACTCTCTCCCTATACTGACTCCCTCTGAGGCAAATCTGTCTTCATTTCATTTGTTTAGGGCTTATACAAGTTAAAAAAGCAAGATCAATCAGTGAAGTGATCTAAACTTGAGTTTTGCTAAAATAGTAGACCTGCAGTGGAAACCTTACTTGGAATTGGGAAGGGATGAGAATGCATTTGCTAAACGTTGTTGGTCTCCTTAGCAATAGAGATGAATTTGGATCATTATGAAAAAAAAGCATGTTAGACTAGATTAATGAAGAATATATGGTGAAAACAAAAAGCAAAAACAAAACAAACGAACAAAAAACCAAAAACACTTGGTAGTTTTTTCTTATTATTTTCTTATTTTTCTTTTCTTTGTGGAAGGAAGTAAAAATTAGGTGCCAACAGGAAAACAACCAAGAGAAGCTGTTAGTGGTCCTTGGGTAATATGCAAAGAAAAAGCAAAAGGCCAAAGGTAATGAATAGGCTTCTCCACTTACTAAAATTTTCTGATAAAAATGACAGCAAAAGCATCCATTTATTTTTGGTTCTCTGAGAAAAGAGACAGAAAACAAAGGACTTTTCAGTGGAGACTGCAGCCCATAAAGTAAAGAAATACAGAACCTTTTCACCTGGTGGTTCTGAACCCCTAAGAATCAATAAAAACCTTTCAATTCATTTATAATTAAAGATACTGTGACCCTGTGGCTGGTTGAGCACAGAATCATGATCTGGACTCATAACAGGAGCTGATTCTGTAAGAAAGGAATCAGAATAAGGCATAAGAACTTTTAAGGTGGAAGTTTATTTAGAGAGCTGCAACCCTGCTGAGATTTCTGTTTTTGACAGGGTGGTTGGTTTTTAATGTGTCTGTTTGGCTAAGCTCAACTATGTTTCCCAGAATTCCCTTCCTTGAATGTTTCTGTTTAAGATTGGCCACAAGACAAATGCATGTGAGATCTGAAAGGCAGAAGCGAAGCAGTGGCCAGGTTGACTCTTGGAAGGTTGAACAAGATCATGCAGGTGTCTGTGGCTCTGCTGGCTTACCTTGTTGATTTGGGCAACAACTGGCTCCCATGGCCAGCTCCCCTGAGATTTTTTTCATTCAGCTTCTCCAGATCCTGGTGGGAGTGGCGTGAGAACACCACTAGAGACCATCATGGAGTCCAGTGAGAAATACGAGTAGATACAAGTTATTCCTTGGGGCCTCCAGTTGTCACTGTTTTTCCCACTTGCCCTTCTGTCTGCCTTCCCAGTGACTTCACACTCAGCTTTAGGTAAAGAAGAGATAGCTGAACTGAGACTGTTTACCAGCTTCAATAATCATTATGGTTTGCATCTTCCTGTAAATCTCTTATTCTACATCATTTCTGGTGGTTTTAAATTAAGGCTGACTGTTTCCCTTAAATGCTTTGCTGTATTTCTAATTCTGGCATATGTTAAGATCCACCCCTTCAAACCATCAAAGTGTATTTTACATTGCAATGCTAAAGTTTTCTTAGTAAGGTAAATACAAATTAAGTTAGATTCTACATCAACAAAGTAGAAAAATCATTTAGGCAACTAGGGAACTCAATATTGCCTTCAGCACCTAACAATCCTCTACTTTCTTTTTCAGATTAAACTCAGTTCTCCATCATTCCATCTTTTCGAAGACTAAATGAGACATCAAAATTACTACATATCCACTTTTTCTTTTCTTAAAGTCCACTCAGAGAAGTGGGCACTTGTTGCTATAGAATTAATTAATTATTATTATTTTTAATTGACACATAAAAATTTTACATATTTATGTGGTACAGTGAGATGTTTTAATCCATATATACATTGTGCAATGATCAAATCTGGGTATCTAGCATTTTCATCATTTCAAACATCATTTTTTTAGGATAAGAACATTCAGAATTGTTTATTTTAATCAGAGTGATAATCTAGTAATACATAAGATTGCAATTCACAATATTTATTGGAAATTATACCTAAAAGATTATGCCATTTAAGATATTTACAGGCTAATAACTTACAATATCTTTGATTTAGTTTAAGATGACTATTTATTCCCCACCCTCCCCTAGTCAGTTTTTGCTTTAAACTACTGTTTCAAATTAAGGAATGATAGCATTCATTTTTTTTTGTCTGAATTGTATAAAACACACCAGAACTCTGATAATTAATTTAAAAAATAGCTCCCCTTTCTGTCTCAAAATTTGCTGGTTTAGATGTAACCAGAATGGAATAGAATAGCACGTTTGAAGAGCTGTAGATCTTTTCTTAGTGTCCAAAGTCTAGTTTCACTTAGTTGCTTATAGAGATTCTGGAGGGTATTTGAGCAAACTAAGTAGTTTCTCAAGATAACAACTGATGCTGTTTTACAGGGAAATTAGGCAGATTTTAATGTTTGAAAAAATTTTCAAGTGGAAGAAAAATGCTAACAAATATTCAACCCTAACCAGTATGTAATTTACGGGCAACAGTCATAAACACAAAACTACCAGCATTAAATTTTTTATCCTCATTTTGCAGTAAGAAGATGTTAACAGCTGGCAATCTGTATTTGTTGGAAATTAAATATTACTGAATAAGGTTAAAGAAAAAAAAAACTTGTCTCTGCATGATTAAATTCTTTTTTAGCACACACTGTTTAATTTGAAGGGTTCCGGACCTATGATAAGCCCAGCTGGTTTCTTATGTGTTAGCTGTGTTTAAAAATACATTAGAGGTTAAAATCTAATTTTCTAATATCGATAGTACATGCATCTAGTTTTTTTGGCTGCCACAGTAATGCTTGGTGTTTAGTTGCATTTGCTTTTAGGATACATATGCATATTTACTTCTGTATTAAAATGCTTGTGAAAATTTAGATGGATCCACATCTGAGAATGGTGATATGGTTTTCCCCTCCTCTTTGGTGAACGTACACTCAGCTTGTGTGATTAGAACAAAACATAAATATTTTACAAAATATTACATAGTATGTTCTTTTAATATTTTATTATTCTGAACATGAGCCTTATTTAAATTGCTAGGTAGGGAGAATTAGTCACTCAGAAAAATATCTCTCTTGATGGGATATCAACAGTACTAGCAGTGATTACTGCTTTTCACAGATAGAGCTGAATAAAGCATTTTCTCCCTACAATATGCCATTATAGATTTTATAGAATACCTATTAGAAAGGTTAAAAGCAGACTGCTCTGTAACTACAGATATGACAGGGCAGGTTCGTGACCTTTGAAAGATGAATTTTTATGACCTTAAAATCTCTCTTGGATAAATTGAAATATATCTACATGCATGAGAAGCAAGAATGAAAATAAAGAGCCTAACAGGCTAAATAAAGTGGAGACAAAAACAGGTAGTTCTAACAGAACAAACATTTTAGTCTTTTATTTTCTCTAGGAGGCAGTTTGATGCCAGCTAACCACATGGGCAAAACAGAAGGTACTATGGGCAAGAATATCAATGAGCTTCATTTTCCTCTCCTTAGGGAAGTGCAGCAGGCTGTTATGCACTAAAACAAGTCACCTTCTTATGAAGGAAGTAGTCCATCTTTGTCCCTTTACTCCAACCCCAAAGCACCAAATGAGCAAGAGTAGATTCTGCCTGTGATGATTCTTGGCCTCACGTTTGGAAACTCTACCACCAATGGAGCCAACTGCTGCCACACTCTCTGGGAAAAGCATTTTGCCAAGTAGAACAAATCCTTCTTTGAGTCACCACACATCCCTAGCATGTATGATGGTGTTGTTACTGTTACCAGCTCTGTTGAGACAAGTTTAAATTTGGCAGGCAGACCATAATGTCTCTTAGCTTCAACACAAACCCCAATATTTCTCCATGGTTTTGCCTTTGCTCCTTCAATGGCATAACTATATCCTCCTTAGCTGTATGGTGAGGCAAACAGTCACACTCCATCACACAGGAGTGTTTTGCAGTTTAACTCCAGCACAAACAACAACGGCGAAAACGGCAGCAGCACGCTTCTAAAAGAAGAGTCCCAGGAGACACTAAAGAGAACCAGACAGGGTGTACCACACTAATTTCAACCCTTTAGTGCAGTAGGAACATTTTCCAATACATAGTTAAAGGAAGAGTTTTTAGGACAATGTTAAAGGGGATGGAATATGATGTCCTTCAGAATAGCATGCTGCAAGTTAGTAAATGAAAGAACCCTTAAGGGGAAGAAAGCCTCAGGCATTGGTGTTTGTCCTTCTCTGAAGTATTCTCTTCTCTGTGTGGTAATTCATTATAGGTCTCTGCCAAAGATATCGAGGGCTCTGTGTTTCTATGAGGCTGTGTATGTGCTGGGGATAGAGCAGGAGGAGGGATTGTGTATATGTGTAATTTGCAAAGGATAAATAAGTTGCCTATCATATGAAAACTGTGACTGAAACTGGGTGGTGGTGGGAGATCACGGATTTAAGTATTCTTCATACTTCCTTGCATATGGCCATTCAATTCAGTAAAACAAAATAAGTCAAAATAAAGAGAAAATATTCACTAGCCTTCTTGTGAATTAATATGGAGCTCATAGCATTTGAGGTTAGTGCTGATCTTCTCTCCACAGACAAAAGTATCCATTCACTTAATAAATAAATATTTGTTGAGATCCTGCAGTGTGCCAGGTACTAATCTAGATACTATTCTGATATCAACAACTCACAGTCCCTGCCCTCCATGTAGCTTACATTCCAGTGTTAGTGGTGTGGGAGGAGACAGAATATAAACACATTTAAGAATGCTTTGCAAATGGTGATGCGTTCTATGGAGCAAAATATGGAAGAAGGACAAAAAGAACAAGGGTGGAGGAAATGTTGCAGTTTTAAATATATTTCTCAAGAAAGACCTTACAGATTGGATATCTGAACGAAGATTTCAAGGAGTTGAATAGGCAAAGCATTTGTATATATTGTGCGATCAAGGGGGCAAGGATAGCGATTATGGAAGTACAAAAGCTTAACAGTAGTAGTGTGCTCAGAGTGTTTGAGGAACAGGAAAGACATGGCTGGAGTGAGCAAAAGTAAGGGTGAATGAATGGGTCAGGACTAATGACAGTGATGGCTCTAAGATAGGAAGCCACTTAGGGAACCTGAGCAGAAGAAAGATATGATCTGCCGCAGTTTAAAAGGGTTGCTGTACTATTCTATTGAGAATAGTTTGTATGGAGAAAATTAGGAAGTGAGTAATTAATTCAGACGAGAGATGATGTGGCATTGAGTGGGGTGCTGGCAGTGGAGGTGGTGAGACGTGATGAGATTTTTCTCATATTTGAAAGATTAAATGGAGAATACTTTCTGATGGATTAGATGTGGGATATGAGAAAGGAGAGGTGGTAAGAACAATCTTCACATTTTAGCCTGACATCTGGAGATATGGAGTTGTGTTTACTGACCTAGGGGATATCTTAGGAAAGCAAATTGGGAGAAGATATCTCAGATTTGGACATGTGTGAGATCCGAAATGACAATTAAACGTTCAGTAGTAGATGTTGCATAGTTGATAGGACATGCAAGTCAGCAATTTAGAGGAGGTGTCTGTGTCAGAGGTACAGATCGAGAATCTTACACATAGATAATATTTAAAGCTATAAGACTTAAAAAAGCAAAAACAGACACTTTTTCCTACTTCCTTACAATTAAGCACTTCCCATACAATAGTTGGAAAATAAGCAAACAAAACAAGAACAAAGAAAATACCTTTATATTCTGAAGTTAAATCAAAACTAATAGGATTGCCTTGTTCTGCTCTTCAAAATAATAAAACCTTGATTGACTATTGCTCACAAACCTGGACAATTTGCAAAAACAAAATAACCTCTGAAATATAATATACTGATATCTGAATATATTTCACAACATTTGTGAGTAATCATCTGAGAAAGTTCTCTTCCCACTATGAGCAGACTAAAATAAATCTAGTAACCTTGATAATTTTGTGATTTTTCCCCCTTTAAATTTGTACTGTGTATTTTATTAGTAAGTCACTAGTGTTGATGTCTAATTACCTGGCACGCTTAAGAAACATTTTTTTTTTTTTTTCCAAAATGGCATCACCTAGGAGTGAGTCTAGATGGAGGAGAGGTTCAAACTGAGGTTGGCCAGTAGTTTTCAATCCTGCATGCATGTTAGAGACACTTAGGGAGATTAAACAATATGATTGTCCAGGTTCCATACTGATGAAGTTTGGATGTGTCGTCCCCTCCAAAACTCATGTGGAAAAATGATCCCCAATGTGGCAGTGTTGGAAACTGATTGAGCCATGGGGGCAGATCCCTCATGAATGGATTAATGCTCTCCCTGGGGGAGGAGGGATTAATGTGTAAGTTCTCACTCTATTAGTTCCCGTGAGTGCTGGTTCAAAAAGACCCTGGCACCGACTTTCTCTTGCTTCCTCTCGCCATGTGATCTGCTTATACCTGCTGACTGCCTGCCACTTTCCACCATGAATAAAAGCAGCCTGAGGCCTGTGCCAGATGCAGATGTCCCAGAATCATAAGCCAAATAAACCTGTCCTTTTAAATTACCTAGTCTCTGGTAATTCTGTTATAGCAACACAAAATGGACTAATACACATTGCCAAACCGATTACATTAGACTCCTTAGATGTAAGTCTCAGTTATCAGTTTTAAGAAAATCATCAGGTAATTTTCCCATGTAGCCAATGTTGAGAATCATTGATTTAGAGGTTGCAGAGATGAGAAGGAAGAAGAAAGGAAGACTGAGAAGAAATAGCAACAGAGAGAGACAGAGAGAGAGAGAAAGACAGAGAGAGAGAGAGAGAGACAGAGACAGAGACAGAGAGACAGAGAGAGAGAGAGAGAGAGAGAGAGAGAGACTGTGAGAAAGGAGTGCTGTCTTCAGAGCCAAGTGAAACAACTGATTGAAGGAGTGAGTGACCAATTATATCAACTTCTGCTAATAGGCCAAGTAAAATAAGCACTAAATCTTGGTCACTGAATTTAGCAATGTGGCTGTCCTTTGTAAATTTATGAAAGACAGTTTGGTAGATTCAAGAGAAACAAAAAGGAGGAGAATTTTTTAAAAAGTACACAGAAACCCTTTCAAAGAGTTCTTCTCTAAATGTGGGAGCAGAGAAATGGGGATGTAACTGGTGAGGCTACAGGATTGGGATTAAGAATGGGATTTTTTTCAAATGGGTTAAATCACCTCACATTTATTATGCATTGAGAATTATTTTGTGTCATGTAGTGAAAAAAATTTACATAAGAAAGAGGTGAATTACAGAAGCAATGGCCTTGAGTAGGCAGGTTGGGTCCAATGAATAAATGGTGGATTTGGCCTTAAAAATAGTAGCACAAAGTTTAATTCCTACAGGATGGAAGATAGAGCAAGTGATTCTAGAAGCAAATAGATTGTTAGTTTTAGAGAAATAAGCTTTGATTATTTGATTCTCAGTGAAATATGAACAAGGTCATCAGTAAGTTAAAGTGACAAGAAGGAAGGCTACTGAGGTGGGATCCCCAAGTTAGCAGCATACTCAGCACCTGGGAGCTTATTAAAAATGCAGAATTTCAGATCCCACTTGAGATGTACTGAATCAGAATCTGTAATTTAATAAGATCTTCAGGTGATTCATATGCAGATTCAAGTTTGAGAAGCACTAATCTTGAAAAAAGAGTGGGAGAGCTAAAGGATTAGGGAAATATAATAAGAGAGCTGACAGGCACTCAGGGCCCATTTGAGGTTAATGACCATGAGTTTATGGTGAGCCCAATTAGCCTGGTTATGAGTATTTATCCAAACAGTTAACCTATGTGGATTTCAGTAAGAAGAGTAGAAGAATTGCTTTAACTAGACTTGAATTTTGTCAAGAGAGGACAGAGCAATACACAAGGAAGTGATGATTATCATGATGGGGATTTAAGAAGGGTAGCGTAGGAAATGAGAACAAAGGTTGAGAGGAGCAGTGGAATGGGAAGGTCAAAGCATTGTTGTTCCCAGCGCTGGGGATTTAAAGTGCTGTTGGAGTTGGGTTGCTAAATGGAGTGAACTGGAAAATTTTCCTCATTTCTCAAAAATTAGCAATGATTGCTAAGAATGGCATTTTACACAACTGCTTAACTTTGTCTTTAAAAATCATTCGTCCTGAACTGGACATTACTCATTTTCCTACCATATCGAGTTTTTCTCCCTTTTGTGACAGTAGGGTCATGTCTCTGAGTATTTTCTGTTTGCCACTCCCATGGCTTTTTCACGTGTACCCCCAGAATAGTATTGTATCACCAATTTAATTCCAATAGGGATAAACAACAGCTAAAATTAAGAAGCTGCTTACCAAGAGCCAGAGAAAAGATTGGGTTGCATATTTAAAAAGATTATGGTTAATTTCCTAAAGCTAGATCAGATATTGGTTACAAACAAAAAGAAGAAAAGGCTAAGTGACTGCTCAGAATGGAGAAAGTTTGAATGAAGGACCTTTAGTTAAACGTAATAGCTGTGTGGAGAATGCCTCAGCTTTAAGCTATGCCTCTGGTCACAGTCTAGAAAAGACCACCACCTGTCAAGTACTGCACCTATAAAACATAGAATTTGGAGTGCGGACCATCATTTCCCTAGAGACTGTGCAATCTGTCAAAGAAAAATTGCACTGGACAAGTTAAACAGGTAAAAGAAGATTTTATTCAAGGCTATTGCAGTGAGAATCAAGACTCTTGCAACTTGGGAGAGAGACTGAATTTAACTCTGCTGAAACAGAAGGCAGGAGAGCTTTAAGTCCTGGATGAGCTAGTGGAAAGGTACTGGAGGACATTGGTGGAGGGTGATCAATGTCTTTAGGTCATTTGTGTTTGTTAATACATGCTTATTGAAGTTAGATTCCTACCCTCTCACAGAAACTGGGAGATAGAGATTCTTTCTTTCCTGATGATTACATTTTAAAGGGATGGTGGATTCCAGGTCCTTGAGAAAGATATTCTTGGGTCATTAATCTAGCAGGAGTCTGGGAGAAGATTTATATCTCGAAGGGGCAGAGAAAAAAATTATAATTGCAAATTTACTAAGAAAAGGAAGGTCAGGAGCCTTTTGTCAGGAAGAAACCTGTCTAAAGGTTAAGCTTAGGGAAATGTTAAGACCATCTTGATCAAACCCTTCACTTCAAGGCCTATCTCATGTAAATAACCCACTAACTAATCAGTAACTAGACATGGATAAGCCTTCTAACAGAAAACAAGGAGCTTGAACATCTTGGGTAGTGTTGGCATAAAAGAAAAGACTTGCCTCTTAGTTGAATTTGGGCTGGGCCAGACAGAACCCAGTTGAAAATTGCTCTAAGGACTCAATCAGTGATAGGCAATGTTTTCTTACATTAATCTCCACATCCCGTCACAATCTATGCATCATCTTACTAGACACTTCCAATATTTACATTTTTTAGTACTTAACACAAGTGAGATATGTTTAATATTAACAAATATATCAGCACTAAGTATAAAAGAGAACAAGCATATTTAGTAAAATAAACACAGCCAAATTTTTCTGTTAGAACTTCTGCCACTCATTGGTAAAGTGGCACAGGGTTTTGCTCTGGAGCTCTGTCTATATTTATAAAAGTTCTTAACTTCTATACTTTTGATACTGTACTTTAAAGTATTAAAAATTTAAAACAAAACAAAATCCATTTTAAATTGCAAATCAATTGCTATCTTAAACTGTAACAATATTTATTTAGTTATTAATGATTTAGTAGGTAATTCTCAGCACTGTGTTGCCTTGACCATTATTTTTTAATGAACTCCGAGAAATGCTGTCAAATGGTAGAAATTTCTTTGACACTGGCTTGATGCTATGCCGGCTCTCACCTGTTGAAGCAGGTATATTTTTGCTCAGTGTAGTACAACTTGCTCCTTCTCAACAATGGGATAGAAGCAGGTCTGCCTCATGAAC
Organism: Galeopterus variegatus; assembly: GCF_000696425.1. NCBI lineage: Eukaryota > Metazoa > Chordata > Mammalia > Dermoptera > Cynocephalidae > Galeopterus > Galeopterus variegatus. The sequence continues at coordinate 18,509 of NW_007730392.1, forward strand.
TGTCATATTACCCAACTAGAGCAGTACTTAAACAGAGTAAGACCTCAAAAAATATGTAATGGGTGTAGGTATATATTCTGTCATACATTTTGCAGTTAGAAAAAAATTATATCGAAATCAGAAGTTATCATCCCTGCAAATTGTGTGTGCTTATTGGGCTGCTATGTCACTCTAATTGAGAAATTCACACATTTAGTAGTTTTCTGAATGGATTTATGGACTTTTTCAATCTTAAATTTGGACTGTATACTCTTTGATTTGAATTGTACCATATAATGATGTTTTGGTCAACAAAGAACCATATATAAGATGGTGGAGCTTTACGATTATAATGGAGCTGAATATTTCCTATTACCCAGTGATGTTGTAGCTATAGTAATGTCATAGCACAGTTTCTTTTGATTATAAATCTAATGTAGCCTGAGTGTACAGTGCTTATAAAGTCTACAGTAGTGCATTGTAATGTCCTAGGCCTTCACATTCACTCACCATTACCTCACTGACTCACCCAGGGCAACTCCCAGTCCTACGAGCTTCATTCATGGTAAATGTCCTATACAGGTGCACCATCTTATATGCCATATTTTTACTGCATCTTTTCTATGTTTAGATATATTTAGGTACACAAATATTTACCATTTACCAGTGTTTCAACTGCCTACAGTATTTAATACAGTAACCTACTGTACAGGTTTGTAGCCTAGGAACCATAGGCCATATCATATAGCTGTGGTGTACTAAGAGCTTAGGTGGACTAAATGGCTGGTATCATTGCTTACAAAAGTGCCTTGAGCTTTATGGAGCTTATGTTGAGAAATAAAGTTTATATTTCTTATTTTTATCTTTTAATTCCATTTTCCATGAACCTTTTGAAGTCCCCTCATATCTGCTGTGAAACTATCTATAGTTTCTCTATATAAATTTCAAAGTACTGTCATACCATAGTTATTAGAAAACATACATAATTATAAAATTTATTTAAAGATCCCTGCATTGTAGAAATCCCTTCTCTTCCTTTTTCTCTCCTTCCTTTTCTTTCCTCTTAATAGAAATACAGACATTGTTAGCTAAGCAACTCATATGAATGGCAGATCCCATTCATCATGTACTTAATTTGACTAGTTACTCTACTTAGTGCTTTTTAAAAACCTCATTAAAAGTTTAAAGTGATTCTTCAAAGTAGATATTATCATTTTATTGTACAGGTGAAGAAACCGAGGATCATAGAGTTTATATAGTGAGATCAAGTTCAAATGGATAGCTAGGCATGATTTGAAAGCATTAATATATGACATCAAAGTTCACGAATCTTTCACTATTTGCAGATTGCCTCACACTATTTAGAATCAGACTTAACTCAAGAATATGGGCAATCTTCTGGAAAATTAATGACAAGCACATAATGCTATGAAATAGCATATTACTCAAACATCGACAATTAGAATCTTGATTGTGTCCTTAGTAGTCACTTAGTTGCCCAAAGTGTCTGCTACATAATTGTTATTGTCATTATTTTCACTGAAAGTATTTTTAGGTGTTAATATCAAGTTGTAATGAAATTCATTCAGGAAAATGTTGGGAAAAGTATTAAAAATGAAACTATGTACCTATTTATTTAATTTGAACACCTGTTCTCAAAATGTCTAGCACTTTCTAATCTTTTTCTTACCTTCAGAAGTTATTTTCCAGCTTGTCATAATGTTTGGTATGGGTTTATTAAACCAATATGCAACTGTCCTAATGCTAAATCAATATGCAACTCTCATAATGCTAAAGTATACAGATAGAGAAAGAAAAATTAAAGGAAAGAAAGAAAATAATAGACTCCAAAAGCAAGGCCATTATATACTGTTTAATTCCTGTGATAAAAATTAACCATTTCAAATATTGATAGAAAAAGGTGATTTTGAAGGAAAAACACTTTTTATGTAGTCTTGCAAAGCATCTCTAATCTTAGTTTTACAAAATGAAACATAGTTTAAATTGTGGGTTAGTGCTAAAGCTTCCCAGAAGGGTTTAAGTAGCTTGAAAGCCTGGCTGAGATAAATGTTATTAGGAAAACAAAAGGTAAGCCATAAGGGGCTCCATAAAGCCAAAACCAATGTACCTTTCAGGATCAATGAGCAACAAAACTGTTTCTGAGCCTTTGCCAAAATCAATGCCGATGCAAGCACAGACTACACTGTAGTAATTTTAATGATGCCACTTTGAAATGGAAACTTGAAGATATGTTGGCATGAAGCAAAATTACCATGTGTTTTTAAATGCTTGAAGTTCTAACATGGACTAAAAGCTTCCTCTGTAAATGAAAATGAATCAAATAAAGGAATGCCAATTGGAGCTCAACAACATGTACAGAAGCAGAAGCAAAACAGGCATTAACATGTAGAGACACCTCATTTATCTGGCTTTGTCAGGGGAAGTGTTTTCCCACCTAAGTGAATTATTCAGATCATTGACATTTAGCCCCATTAAGTGCCATAATTATTTTCTGTTGTAACCATTTTTGAAGGGTATCATTCTACAGTGAATTATATACGTCTATGCCTTTTTAAACAAGAGGTTTCGGGTATAATCTAACCATTCTTTGGAGACATAAAATCAGGCAGATAAATAAAATGGAAAAAGCATGAGCTTAATATCTAGATGTATTTAAAAACAGGCTCCTTCAATTAATAACTTCTGATAAGTTAATGTTACCTTGGATATTTACTCTCTCACTTAAAACTATTCCTATAATTGGAGATAAAAATATATATAGCTTCCAATGTTGTCATGAGGATTAAAATATTATGATATTTATAGATTACTAGCACTTAGTAGGCATTCAAAAATGCTAGTAACCATTTTACAATGATATGATATACAATTTTGATACTCTTACAAGTTATTGAGATTAATGCAAAAGCTGTCAAAGATAACAAAGAGGAAAAGACCTGAAATAAGTGGCCTGTGTTTGATGAAACACATTGAGATTCTTTGTGTATAAGGAGAACCTGGGGCAAAAAATAGTGCTAAAGTTACTTAAAAAAGAAGAATTAAAAAAATTAAGAAAAAGAGAGAAAGTACAAAACTATAAAAGCAGATAAAGAACGTTCAATCCAGAAAAAAATATATATGTATTTTTTTTAAAACTTGTATTTTGACAAAATAAATCTTCTCTATCTCTTCAGACTTTCAATAAAATTTTTGACAACCATACTAATGCAATACATGAATGCTGCAGGTATAGATAAGTTTTGTTGTGTGGTGTGTATGTGCAAGCACCTAGTACGTTCCCAGATATTAATCTTGTTCTCTAGGCTTGTTAAAACTATGACACTTGTAAAAAAAGAATGCTGCAGGTATAGATATGTTTTGTTGTGTGGTGTGTATGTGCAAGCACCTAGTACGTTCCCAGATATTAATCTTGTTCTCTAGGCTTGTTAAAACTATGACACTTGTAAAACATGAATGCTGCAGGTATAGATATGTTTTGTTGTGTGGTGTGTATGTGCAAGCACCTAGTACATTCCCAGATATTAATCTTGTTCTCTAGGCTTGTTAAAACTATGACACTTGTAAAAAACCCCAAAAACCGAAATTAAAAAAAACAACAAAATATCCATTTTCTGCAATTGTATGAGAGTTCCTCCTTTTTCCCTGCCGGACCCTTGATTTTGTCTATATTTAAATTATTTGAGAGGTAATATCATAGATCCTACTTTGTGTGTCATGACCTCTCACAAATTTCAACAAAGACAGTTTTTTCTCCTATTTTGGCTAGTTTTGGTGATTTTTTGAAGAATAGAATTAAAGTAAAATAAAGTAAAATGCCTTAATACCCATCATTAAATTAAGGTCTGCCACTATTGATTTCTACTAACTAAAACAGTAGTAAAAAGAAAGTCTTATTTTTTTTTCTTAAAGTTGAATAGCTCATTTTATTCAGGATTCTCTTTCCTTTCCAGAAAGATGAAGAAGGTAAAACCAAAATTGAAGAGGAACAAAAATAAGAATACCCAAAAATTGAATTTGGATCCAATAATATTATCTTATATAACTATAGTAATATACTTATGAGAGATGAAGTGTATTCTGCAAATTTTTTCTATCAATCATCGAATTTTTCTGTCACTAGTCACAAACATATTGTATTTTCTTCAGTACTTCCAAAGAAATTTATGGCGTGTGTGTGCATGCATGTGTGTATGCCTATATACACATACCCAAATACAAGGGATCTTCAAAAAGTACATGGAGGGCCAGCCCCACTAGTCACAAACATATTGTATTTTCTTCAGTACTTCCAAAGAAATTTATGGCGTGTGTGTGCCTGCATGTGTGTATGCCTATATACACATACCCAAATACAAGGGATCTTCAAAAAGTACATGGAGGGCCAGCCCCGTGGCTCACTCGGGAGAGTGCGGCACTCAGATCCTATATAGGGATGGCCGGTGAGCTCACTGGCTGAGCGTGGTGCAGACCACACCGTGCCAAGGGTTGCGATCCCCTTACCTGTCAGGAAAAAAAATAAATAAATAAAGTACATGGAAAGATGCATATTCTCTTTTAATTCCATTTTCCCCATGAACCTTTTGAAATACCCTCGTGTATATATGAGAATACATGCATATATATCTTACAAAAAAATGTATATACCAAGATACCTACCTTGGTATATACATTTTATCACTAGATATGTATATCACTAGATACCTAGTGAACTTACAAAAATGTATATCACTAGATACCTAGTGAACTTACAAAAATGTAAAGAAAAATTTTGATTTCATGTGTCTGATAAAACTGGAGATTACAGAAATATAACATAATTATGTTCTCTATAAATAACAGATTAATCAAGATATATACTAACTGGATGGTAAATGACTGCAAACATTTTTAAATGGTCAATATAGTAATCAAACTGTGTTTGAAATCTGTATTGTATGATTCCCTTTTCAAATATTTTTATTTAACAAGGATTTCTTACATACTATAAATAAAGTTCTCTATTTGATTGAAAGAGATGGCTTAACTGCTCTTACTAGACATGATATGGAAATTCAAGGAGGTGCTTCCTTAGAAACCCTCTGTTAATTGTGGCATGTTGAAGAATGTGCAAGTGGGAACATGTTGTTTCAAGAAGAAGTCATACTTATACAGCACATTGTGAAAGATCTAATTAGAATGTGAATAAGTTATGAGAAGGAACTAATGGGATAAAGCTTTCAAATCAATTTTAGGCAAATTATAAACTTGTATTAACCAATCAAGTCAGGGAATTATGTTCCCGTTGTTGACATTGTAGGGATACCTATAGGTATTCACAGCACCAGGATTTAGATGAAAGTTTACTTTGTCATATGTTATAAAAAACTAAGATATTATTACTGCTATTGCCTTAAACAGCTACTTTTTAGAGCAATTAAAATAAGAGAAACATTATTTTATGTTCCTTAAATCAATATGTAATGTTCTTAATATCTTCGTGTAATGTAAGCTTCTGAACTTATTCTATTACTTCTGCCTAATAACCTCTTTTTTTAATCTATACTGAGTTATGATTGACAAATAAGAATTGTATATATTTAAGGTGTGCAATGTGATGTTTTGATATGTGTGCACGTTGTGAAAAGATGACCACAACCAAGCTAATTAACATTTTGATCACATCACATAGTGACCATTTCTATTTTGTTTTGTGTATGATGAGAACACTTTCTTACTAAGATTTACTCTCTTAGCAAATTTCAGTTTACAATACATTATTAACTATAGTCACCATGCTATACATTAGTTCTCCAGAACTTATTTTAGAGTGTAAATGCAATTATGTACAATTTGATCAACATCTCCTCATTTCTCCCACCCCTTGATAACCACTCTTCTACATTTTGCTTTTATGAGTTCAAACTTTTTTGATTCCACATATAAGTGAGATCATGTAGTATTTATCTTCTTCTTCCTGTCTTATGTCACTTAGCATCATGTCCTCTAGGATCTTTCATGTTATCACATATGTCAGGTTTGTTTGTTTCTTAAGGCTGAATAATATTATATACATATACATATATATGATTTATATATTCATATATATAAATACCATATTTTCCTAAGCTATTACTACTGGTGGACACTTAGGTTGTTATCATAGCTTGGCTATTGTGAATAATGCCTCAATAAACATGCCTCTTCAAAGTAGTTATCTTTTTTCTCTCCGGTTATATATCTAGAAGTGGGACTGATGAATCATAAGGTAGTTCTATTTTTAACTTTTTGAGGATTCTCCATAGTGTTTTCCATAATGACTGCAATAATTTACATTCTAACCAGTAGTGTATAAGGGTTCCCTTTTCTCTACAACTGCACCAGCCCTTGATATCTTTTGTGTTTTTAGTAATAGCCATTCTAACATGTGTGAGGTGGCATTTCCCTGTGGTTTTAATTTGCATTTCCCCAATGATTAGTGATATTGAATATTTTTTCATGTATTTGTAAGCCATTTGTAGTCTTCTTTTGAGAAAGATGTATTCAGGTCATTTGCCCATTTTTAAATTAGATTATTTGTTTTCTTGCTATTGAGTTGTTCACATTCCTTATATATTTTGGATATTAACCCCTTATCATATGTATTGTTTGCAAATATTTTTCTGATTCAGTAGATTGTCTTCTCAGTCTGTTGATCATTTCCTTTGCTGTGCAGAGGCTATTTAGCTTGATGGAATCCAATTTCTCTATTTGCTTTTGTTGCCTGTGCTTTGGGGGCCATTTCCAAAAAATCATTGCCTTGACCAATATCTAGGAATTTTTCCCCTGTTTTCTTCTAGTGGCTTTGCAGATTCTAGGTCAAGGCTTGTGTTTTAAGTCTTTAATCTCTTTTGAGGTTTTTTTTTTTTTTTCATTTTGTTTATCTTCTCAAAAATCAACTCTTAACTTTGTTGATTTTTTTTTAAAGTATTTATTATACATATTCATGGAGCACCGAGCTTGCACAAGATGTGATGATCAGATCAATACTATCAGTATGCCCACCATCTCTATTTGCAATTATTCCTCGTGTCCCCCATCCAACTGCTCCCCAAACCCTGTCCTGCTCCCCACTACCCCATGCAACCCTAGTTCTGTCCTCTTCATTTGCAGGTCCAACACACCACTGTAGTCTTTCTTTCCTTCCTTCTTTTTCTCTTAGCTCCCTCTTATAAGTGAGGACATGTGATGTTTTTCCCTCTGTGCCTAGATTATTTTGCTTAACATAATTTTCTTCAAGCTCATCCATGTTGCTGTGAATGGCAGAATTTCATTCTTTTTTGTGACTGAATAGTATTCCATTGTGTATATAACACATTTTCCTTATCCAGTCATCCAGTTGTCAACAGATATTTAGGTTGGTTCTATATCTTGGCTATTATAAACAGAGCTGTGATGAACACGGAAGTGCAGGTATTCCTTTGACATGATGATCTCCATTCCATTGGGTATGTACCCAGTAGTGGGATTGCTGGATGGTATGGTTGATCTATCTGTAGCTATTTGGGAAATCTTCACACTGTTTTCCATAGTGGCTGTACTAATTTATAGTCCCACCAATAGTGTAGGAGGGTTCTCCTCTCTCCACATGCTCACCAGCATTTGTTATTCTCAGTCTTTTTGATTATAGCAAGTCTAACTGGGGTGAGGTGATATCTCAATGTGGTTTTGATTTGCATTTACCTGATAATAAGTGATGTTTAGCATTTTTTCAAGTACCTGTTGGCTATTTGTCTGTCTTCCTTCAAAAAGTGTCTGTTCAGCTCCATTGCCCATTTTTTAATTGGATTATTTGTTTTTTTACTGTGTAGTTGTCTGAGTTCCTGTATATTCTGGATATTAATCCCTTCTTGGATGTAGAGTTCGAAAATATTTCTCCCATTCCATAGTTGTGTTTTCACTCTGTTGATTGCTTACTTCGCTGTGCAGAAGCTTCTTAGTTTGATATCATCCCATCCATTTTTGTTTTCTTTTGTTCCTTGTGCTTTTGGGGTCTTATTCATGAAGTCTTTGCCCAGTCCTACTTCCTGAAGTGTTTCCTCTATGTTTTCCTTTAGTGGCTTTATAGTTTCAGGTCCTATACTTAAGTCTTTTATCAATTTTGAGTTGATTTTGGTATATGGCAAGAGGTGAAGGTCTAGTTTTATTCTTCTGCATATGGTTGTCCAATTTTCCCAGCACAATTCATCAAATAGTCAGTCTTTTCCCCACTGTATATTTGCATTGATTTATCAAAGATCAGTTAGTTGTAAGTCCATTGGTGGATTTCTGGGTTCTCTATTCTGTTCTTTTGGTCCAAGTGTCTGTTTTTATGCCAGTCTGTTTTGGCTACTACAGCTTTGTAGTATAGTTTGAAGTCAGGTAATGTTTTGCCTCCAAATTATTTTATTTTATTTTATTTGCTCAGGATTGCTTTGGCTATTTGGGATCTTTTCTTGTTCCATATGAATGTTAGGATTTTTTTTTTTCCATTTCTGTGAAGAACATTACTGGTATTTTGACATGGATTGCATTGAATCTGTATATTGCTTTCGGTAGTATAGACATTCTCACGATGTTGATTCTTCCAATCCAAGAGCATGGAATGTCTTTCCATCTCTTTGTTTCTTCTTTAATTTCTTTTAGTAGTAATTTGTAGTTCTCAATGCACAGATCTTTCACCTCCTTGGTTAAATTGATTCCCCGGTATTTTATTTTTTTTTGTTGATTATTGTAAATGTGCTTACTCTATTGATTTATTTTTCTGCTAGTTTGTTATTGGAGAATATAAGCACAACTGATTCTGCAACATTACTGAAATTGTTAATCAGCTCTAAGAGTTTTTTGGTAGTCTTTTTGTTGATCTTTTTATTGTTTTTCTAGTCCCTATTTCATTTATTTCTATTCTAATCTTTGTTATTTCCTTACTTCTACTACATTTCAATTTAGTTTGTTTTTCTAGTTCCATGAAGTATAAGTTTAGATTGTTTATTTGAGATCTTTCTTTTTTCTAAAAGTAATATTTTATCAATACAAACTTTCTTCTTATAATTGCTTTTGCTGCACCCTAAATATTTTGGTATTTGTGTTTCCATTTTTGTTTTTCTCAAGATATTTTAAAATTTCTCTTTTAATTTTTTCTTTGACTGATTGGGTTTTCATTAAGTATTGTTCAATTTCCGCATATTTGTGAATTTTCCATTTTTCCTCCTGCTGTTTATTTCTATAGTCATACCATTGTGGTCAGAAATTAAGCTTGATATTATTTCAATATTCTGAAGTTTATTAAAACTTACTTTTAGGTATTACATATGAGCTATCCTGGAGGATGTTCCATGTGTGCTTGTGAAGAATGGATATTTTGTTGCTGTTGGATAAAACGTTCTGTATATGTCTCTTAGATCCATTTTGTCTGAAGTGTAATTCAAGTTCAATGTTTTCTTATTGATTTTCTGTCTGCATGACCTAGTCACTGTTGAAAGTGGGTTTATGAAGACCCTTAATATTAGTGTATTGCAGTCTCTTTCTTTAGAACTATCTATGTTTGCTTCATTTATTTAAGTTCTCTCTTTTTGGGTGCATGTTTATAATTGTTATATCTTTCTGTCAAACTAACATTTTTATCCTTTTATCATTTTAACATTTTAAAGGTTAACATTTTAACCTTTTATCATGTAATGACCTTTTTTGACTCCGTGACAGTCTTTTTCTTATAGTCTATTTTGTATGATATAAGCTTAGCTATTCCTGCCCTCTTTTGGTTTTCATTTATGTGTAATATTTTTTTCATTCCTTCTCTTTCAGCCTATGTGTGTCCTTAAAAATAAAGTAAGCTTCTTCTAGGGAGTGTATTATTGGGTCTTGATTAGTGTATCTATTCAGATAGTCTATATCTTTTGATTGGAGAATTTAGCCCATTTATATTTAAAGTAATTGTTATTAGGTAAGCACTTAATATTGCAATTTAATTCATTATTTTCCAACTGTTTTACAGTTCCTTTGCTTCTCTCTGTAATTTTGCTAAACATCACTTATTGACAATTTCCTTTAGCCATATGCTTTGTTTCTTTTTACCATGAGTCTTACATAAAAACATCTTTTAGTTGTAATGTTAAACTTTAATCTGATAACAAGTTAGCTTCAATTGCATAGAAAACTCTGTTGTTTTACTCCCCTTCCACTTTACATCCTTTTATATTGTGCATCCATTAACGAATTATTGTAGCTGTAGTTATTTTTAATACTTTTGTCTTAACTTTTAACTACAGTTAAAAATAACATATACACCAAATCCTTTTATATTGTGCATCCATTAACGAATTATTGTAGCTGTAGTTATTTTTAATACTTTTATCTTAACTTTTAACTACAGTTAAAAATAACATATACACCAACATTACAGTGTTAGAGTATTCTGAATTTGACTATATACTCATCTTTACCAGTGAGTTTCATAGTTTCATATGTTTTCATGTTCCTAATTAGCATCTTTTGGTTTCATCTTTGAACTCCCTTTAGCATTTCTTGTGAGGCAGGTCTAGGGGTTTTGTACTCCCTCAGCTTTTGCTTATCTGCTAAAGTCTTTATCTCTCCTTCATTTCTGAGGGATGGCTTTGCCGATAAAGTATCTTGTTTATTTTCTTTCCGCACTTTGAATATATTATCTCACTTTCTCCTGGCCTGCAAGATTTCTGCTGAGAAATCAGCTGATGGTCTTATGAGGGTTTCCTTATACGTGATGACTTGCTTTTCTCTTGCTGCTTTTAAAGATCTCTCTTTGCCTTTGTGGATTAGGGTGCATACGATAGTGTTCTGAGTAAGTCTTAGACTCTGGAAGACACAGTCAGCCTATGTTTTATGAGTATGGCATTCACAAATGTTTTTGTCCTGCCTTCATGGGTATAGCTTTTTTCTCCCTCTCCGCATTTTTTTTTCCTCAGCTGCAGTGGTGTTCTTCAGTGTTCTCAGTCTATTTGTCTGAGGTGCATTTCTTTGCAGATAAGTCTTTTAATTATTTTTCTTTTAGGTGATCCAGTGTCATGGGCTGAATTGTGCCACCCAAAAATTCATATCTTAAAGATGAAAATCTTAATACCTCAGAATGTGAACGTATTTGAAATTAGAGCCCTTAAAGTGGTGATTAAGTTAAAATGAGATTTATTGGACTGGCTCTAATCCAACCTGATTGATGTTCTTAAAAGAAGAGAAAATTTGGACACACACAGAGACACCAAGGATGTGCTCCCACAAAGAAAAGGCCATATGAGAGCATGAACAGAAGGTAGCCATCTGCATGCCAAAAAAAAAAGAGGCCTAAACTAAACCTGCAGATACCTTGACCTTGGAGTTCTAGCTTCCAGAACTGCAAGAAAATAAATGTTGCTTATGCCATTTAGTCATGGTATTTAGTTATGGCAGCCCCAGCAAAGTAATACAGACAGAGATAATGGGGCATGTTCAAGTTCCTTTCTTCCAACTGAGATGAAATTTTCCATGTCTCTTCAGGCTGTTTTCTTTACGATGCAATCTGAGCCTTTGCTTGGTAAGAGAGGGGGATCTGGCGGCCATCCTCATTAGGTTAGCTTTCTCACTACTCTTCTTCATCTTTCCCTTGAGAACCTGGAGGGTTTTTAGAGGAAAAGCCTGGTAAAGGATGGAAACCCACCTATAACTGCCTCCCCCAAGAGACTGAAACTCTCATAGTAGGCCACACACATCCTCTAGAAATTTGTCAAAATTTTGAGTTTGATGTTTCTTTCAGATTACATGGTGTCCAGTGGTTTCTTTCTCAGGTAAGTGTGTTTAGTTCAGGCAATAGGGCTCAGATCCTATTTCTCCCTTCAGATATCTCATTACTTTGGTATTGTCATTTGCTTCATGACAACTATTATATTATAGTTTCACAAAAATTGTTAATTTGCTGCATGTTCAGCTTTTATCTTGTTATAACAATGGAAATTTTTCTTTTTTAGCCCAGTGTGTTTTACGCTTAAACTGGACATAATGTTAAGATATTTTAAAACTTTATAAATATTACATAAGTAATCAAGCATTGCTTCCCCTCATAGACAAATACAAACTTTTTTTGCCTGAATGAAGTGTAATATTGAATATAGAAGTACTCATTTTATGCAGTGAATATTTAATATTTTTTCAATGTCTAAAATCTATTTATCACTTACCACACCCAATTTCATCTACAAACATTTCTCTTTCCCCCCATGTCCACTGGCCAAAGGCATATTTCCTAGGCTAAACTAATATGTTATTATGTCTGAAAATTGGATAGTGAGCAGAATGACAATGAGACTGAAAATGGTTGGATTTCCAGTCATCCCAAGGGTATAACTCTGACTGTAATGATCGTACAAGGATAGTGTTATTTTGTTTCAGTTTTCTGGATCTTAGAGATATCTTTCTTTCCATAAAATTAGGTTTGAGTTTTCTTGCATTCAGTGGATTCTGTGTTTCAATTTTGCTCGGTTTCAGTAAAATGAATTTCTGCTGCTTGCAGTCAAGTGATTCTAACTGATAATCATCATAAGAGATGCTGTTTTCTGGCTTATTTGATTAAAAATGGAAGTTTAGTTTTTCAATGAATTTTGTTTTGTATATTTTAGTTGCCTCCCTACAACACTTGGATCTGCATAAAATTATATTATATTTAAAGCTTGTTTTTGGAGACCAAACACTAAGGAATTGCAATAATTAATCTGTGAAGTGATTTAAGCATGGGCAAACTCAGCAGGGGTGACTGAAACTGGGACAGGTGTTCAGTAGTTCAGCCAAATGTACAGTTGGTTGGAACACAAGAATCATCTGAGTTGATTGTGAGAGTTAGGTACAGATAAGCTGTTAACTTTCCCTGTAGGAGCTCTGCTTTTTTAATATGTCCTAGATATTTGACTCTACGAGCCACTATATCTCAAGGGTAGCACTGATGACTCACAATAGAAGCTGGTTGCAATAAATCAAGCATGATGTTAGCGACCGTTTAATCAAGAAGTAGAGATAAGTTTTATTCTAGGGTAAATAAGTAGTTCTTATTAATTTTACATATTATTTTTACATAAAGAAAATAAATACTCTATATGAAAAATTTAAACAAATGTTAGTATCAAAGAATACACAGCTTACTCAAAACAAGGTTTCAAAATGAAGAGAAAGAAGGCAACACATGACTAATTAACTAACAACTGACTTGCACATTTAAAGTGTTAATTACAGTAAAACATAACTTTTGTCGATAAAACTACATTCTTCATATGATCACATGTGTCTCGAATGCAGTAATATATATTTTATATTTGCATCCACAGCATCTCACATTTAGTATGACATACAATAACTTCATAGTATAGTTTTAAGGAACAGATAACTGAATAATACTACAAACTAAAGAAGTACTTGGCTCACTATTGCTTTTGCATTTTATTATTTATTTATTTATGTATTTATGTATTTATTTATTTATTTATTTATTTATTTATTTTGTGACCGGTAAGGGGATTGTAACCCTTGGCTTGGTGTTGCCTGCACCACGCTCAGCCAGTGAGCGCACCAGCCAGTCCTATATAGGATCCGAACCCGCAGCCTCGGCACCCCCAGCGCTGCTGCACTCCCAGTGCCGCACTCTCCCAAGTGAGCCACAGGGTCGGCTTGCATTTTATTTTTTTTAAAGAACAAAGTTGTTGATACAAAGTGCTAAGAATGAGAGACAGTGCAAAATTGCCTCATTGGAACTTCTCTTCATACCTGGTCTGGATCTTGAGCTGTAAGCCTCTAGAATTTATAAAGGTAAAAATATAGAAGAGTATCTAGATAATTTAGCTTAAATGGAATTTTGCCTTAATGAGCTGATTTATGCAGTTAAAAATTTTTGGTAGGCTGAGTAATGGCAGACCAAAGATATTCACATCTTGCTACTAGTCTATAAATATGCTGCTTTACATGGCAAAGGGACTTTCCAGATGTGATTAATTTAGATGTTGAACTGGGGAGATTATCCTAAATTACCCTGGTAGGTCCAAAGTAATAACAAAGGTCCTTGCAAGAGGAAGGCAAGAAGGATGGAGAGGCAGAAAAAGGACTGATGGGGGAAGCACAGTTTGGAGTAATGCATTTTGAAAATGTAAGAAACAAACATAAGCCAAGCAATTCTAAAAGCTGGAAAAGTCAAGGAGACAGATGCTTTCCTGGAGATTTCAAAAATAGTATAGCCCTTCTTGCACTTTGATTTTAGCCCCGTGAGATTCATTTTCAGATAGCTTAACTCCAGAACTATAAGATAATAAATGTAAGTTGTTTTAAACCAGTAAATCTATGGTAATTTGTTACAGCATCAATAAGAAACTAGTACCTAAGTAATCTATGACATGAGTCCTAAGTGTTTTTCATAGTTCCTATTTGATATCCTGAAGTGTGCAAAACAACACTGTTATTTATTTTAGGATACTGAAATGACACTAACATTTAATGGTAATTTTATAGTTATAGTCTTTTTGTAATAGTATAAATGCCAATCTTTAAAAAAAAACTATGCTAAATTATAAGTTTTTGGTTACTGGAATAAGGAAAGACCCTAGAAATGTCTCAAGGAAATATTACTTTTGCTATTCAAATAAACTACAAATTAATTAACTTGTTGAAAATTAGATTGTTTTAATTTTAAGTATTTCATTCAATTCAGTATTATGTGAGACAACTCAAACATATTTTTTGGAAACACATACAAAAGAACAACTACAGAAAAAAATTCTATTCTCATGAGAAGTGCTAAATTCAATGATATGTAAACATGTAACTACACCATGTGATATCTTCACTGATAGATGGCGTTACATTAAATGAGTTAAGTTAAATGGGAGAAGAGAAGAGAAAATTTTTATATCTGCTTAAAGAGGCCCATGATGATTTCTAAAGGAGGCAGTGTCTTGGCCCTATGGTAATGATGCTCAACTGGGTGTCTCTAGTTCATATATTTTTTTCCTATTTTTATTTAACTTTTGGACCAAGATGTTCCTAAAGGGCCTCAAATTCATCTTGAGCAAACCTGAGCTCATACTCTGTTGAAAGAAAACAGCTTCTCCAATTGTACTCTCTCTGTTTTTGAATGACACCCACATTTACCCATCTTCCCAGGCACTAAGTCTGGTCTTCAGACACAGGTCATCTATTGTCTGAATAGCACCCTAAGATTGCCCTACCACCCACCTTCAGCAACACAGCTATCAGATCTGCAAAATTTTCTGTCTTTTCATTTTTATTGAGTTCTAGTAGTTGTTAGCATATGTTTTAATGATTTTAGGATAAGGGGGTCAGAGGCTGAGAATGTTCCTAAAAATTTGTTTTATTGCTTTTTCCTGCCTAGGAAGTTATATACTAAGAACACAAGCAGAGTCGAATTAAAGACCATGCTATTACTAAGAACAGGCTTGGTAACATGTATTATAAAATCTAAATTAGGCAATGTGACTTACACAGCAGACCTCAGCATAGCCTCTTCCTTTTTCTACAGCAATATTGTTCCCCCTTTCCCTCAGCATCATTAAATTATTATCTTAACAGTGTTTTCTACCTGCCTATAAGCTCAACCTATGGCCACAGAGCTTCCAGTAAGTTTTATTGGCCAACCACAGATCACCAGCTATTTGAGGAAACATCATATGAGAAAGAGAGCAAACAAAGAAGTTATAAAAACAAAAAGGCATTTGTTATTCTGCATCTTTTGGATAATAGCTAGTCTAATTGGGGTGAGATGATATTTCAATGTAGTTTTGACTTGCATATCCCTGAGGATTTGTGATGTTGAACATTTTTTTTTCATGTACCTGTTGGCCATTTTTATGTCTTCTTTTGAGAAATGCTTATTTAGCACCTTCACCCATTTCTTTAAATAAGATTTTTTTTTTTTTACTATTAAGTTATTTGAGTTCCTGGATATTAACCTCTTAGCAAGCTTTTGAGAAATGCTTATTTAGCACCTTCACCCATTTCTTTAAATAAGATTTTTTTTTTTTTTACTATTAAGTTATTTGAGTTCCTGGATATTAACCTCTTAGCAAATGCTGCAGAAAAAGAGGATCACTTTTACACTGTTGGTGGGAACGAAAATTAGTAAATCCATTATGGAAAACAGTACGGAGGTTTCTCAAGCAACTGCAGATAGAACTACCATATCCTCCAGCAATCCCACTGGTGGGTATATACCCAAAGGAATGGAAATCATCATGTCGAAGGGACACCTGCACTCCCATGTTTATTGCAGCTCTATTTACAAAAGACAAGATATGGAACCAACTTAAATGTCCACAGACAGAGGATTGGATAAAAAAATATGGTATATACACACAATGAAATACTACTCAGCCATTAAAAAGAATGAAATTTTGCCATTTGCAGTAGCATGGATGAGCTAAGAGAAAATTATGTTAAGTGAAAAAAGCCAGGTACAGAAATAGAAATACTGCTTGCCCTCACTCATAATAGGGAGCTAAAATAAATAAATAAATAAGAAAGAAAGAAAGAAAGAAGGAAGGAAAGACAGAAAGGAAGAGAAATAAACAAACAACAGTTATAATAATATGTTGAACTTTCAGAAGGAGAGAACAGAACTGTGGCTACTAGATGCACAAAAGGGGGAAGAAGAAGGGATAGCAAGAAATGGGTTAATGGGTGCAAAGCAGTTAGTTAGAATAAATAAGTTCTATTGATGTATAGTCAAGCGAGGCACCTAATATTAACATTAACTTAGTTCATGTTATCAAATGACTAGAAGAGAGGAGATCTAATGTCTTCAACACAAAGAAATGATTATGTTTTGTAATGATGAATATGCTGATTATCCTGATTTGATCATCAAACATTGTACCATGTATTGAGATTCATCTCCGTATTCCACAAATATGTATAATCAATTACGTTTCAATGAAATTTTAGAAAAGGCATTTGGAGGAAACAGTCAATGCGGAGGGCAGAAAAGAACTTAAAATATATGATTAATGAGCCCAAAGTTATGAAAGTGTCCAAGCAACAAGGATAAGACATAAAAGAAAAAATCAGAGAGTAAAAAAAGAAATATTGGAAATGGAAAATGGAAAAACCAAATACACAAGATTCAATATTCATTTAACAATTATTCAACAAATACTTATTTAACTCTTGTTATGGCATAGACTCTGTTCTCAGAAATTGGGATATATCAGTCAGCAAAACAAATGAAGACCCCTAACTTCATGGAGCTTATATTTTGGCAAGGGAAGTCAGAGTATAAAAATACTTTTGAGGAGATAACATAGAAAATATAACAACTGCAGCAAAATCTATTGGAATATGGAAGAGAAGTGATAAAAAAAAATGATAGGATCAACCTAAAGGAAGCAATATCTAACTAATAGAAATCCCAGAAGAAAGCAAAGAGACAGTACGGAATGGAGAAGAATATCAAATAGATAAAACTGGAAATTTCATAAAGTTAAAGAAATACTATTTCTAGACTGGAAAGGCCATTGAGTTCTGAGCACAGTGAATGAAAAAAGACCCACGCTAAGACGTATAATGACGTATAAGACATATAATGTCAGAACATTAAAGGGGGTGGGAAAGAGACTCTTACCCACAAACACATTAGATAGTCGGTGAGTACACCTTGTGTGTATATGAAGAAGGTCTAAAATCTTCTAGAGTTGAGGAAAATCATCCCACAGTGAGGATTTGAAAATCAGAATGTCACCAAACTTTCAACAGTAACACTGAAATCTAGAAAACTGTGAAGAAATGATTTAAACAAATTGTCTTTAAATCCGGGGTTCTTTAATCAGCCACGTCAGTTATGGATTTATTTCTGCTCAGTTCTGAATATAGACTTTAATGTAGTCCCCCTGATAAACAATGGAACTTGTTGAAGCATTTCTACTTTTCACTGAGCTCAATGTCAAGCTTTCTCTTCTGAGGGCACTGAAGGTATATCACAAGAAGAAACTCTCCTGCCATTTCTGGTTGTGCCAAGGAGTTAAGAGATTGTGTGTGTGTGTGTGTGTGTGTGTGTGTGTGTGTGTGTGTGTGTGTGTGTACACCTGGTGGAACTCTATCCAGAACCCGGTCCCTATGGAACCTTGCACCTTCAACCTCGTGATAAGATTTCTGCAGCCCTCTGAACATGAAAACTGATGCTCTGACTCCCTACCCAAGCCCCTGTACATTCCACGTGCCGCCCACCTGATGCCTGTTGCTGATTGCCTGTTCCCAACTGCACTATGGCAAGTTAGCTGTTGCTTGCCCGGTAACTGCAGGACAGAGCCAGCCTGGGAATCCCTCAGACTTCTCTGCTGTCCATTGGACTGAACTATACCTTCCCTACGGAAGCCCAAACCCTTTCCAAGTTTGTCCTTTTTTTAGGCACTCTTCCTCATTCCTAGAGCAGTACGTAGAGTTCTCTTACATCTTAGTTACTCTTTTGTCACAGTTATGAATTCCATATATATAACTTCTCCTGTTTAACCTGCGTATAGTTTCTATCTCCTTATTGGACCTATACCGTTATACCAGCTTAAACTAGCAATCAAGTGTGAGGATAAAATAAAGGTATCAGCCATTCAAATCTCCAAAAACTCTCAAATGCAAACCTTTATTCTGGAGGGTTCTAGAATATGTAAATGAGGAAATAAACTAAGACTAAGGAAACATGTAGTTCAGGATATGATGGTTCTAATGCAGTGGCAAGATGGAGGAAATATCCATCATAACAGGAAAGTCCTAAAATAGATCTATTATAGTAGACCTAGAGAACAACCAGTCTAGATTGGAGTAGCAGGATAAATGGTTCCAGGAATAATATTCAAACAACAGTAAAAACAAAACCTGTTGTATTGGCAACTATATTTAATTGTATTAAGTAGAATTATTACTTAATAATAATTTGGGGGCTGAGGTAAGAATTAATGATAGGCACACAGAATACTAAGGGAAAGGATAATTATTAACTCTAGGGTAAAGTAAAAGTAAAGAAATATAATGATAACACACTCTGTGGCTGAGCTGTAAGAAGTACTTATTTATTGTTTGTAATAAGAATACCAAATATTGGTCTAACAAAAAATCATATGTATTCATTGGGAGATGGAGAAGTGTGACTATGTCAGATTTGGGGAAGTGCACGGAGAGAACTAAACACTCTTCCATGGTAGATATTGACTCAAATTTAAAAATCAAGAAATGACAATAAAAACATGATTTTTAGAAATTAGGAATAAAAAAAAAGAGAGAAAACTTTTAAAAGACAGAGGACTTGGAGTTAGGTAAGGAAAGATTGAGAAGAGCTATTTTTCATTACGTACCATATACTTTATGCCAACATGAATTGCTTATTTGGAAAGATGATTCCAGTTTTTGGAAATCTTTGGGATATGAGACATCCAGGTGATAATATCCAGATGTAGGTCAATTATATGCTACCTCATTCTCATCTGCATCCTTAGATATTAATTTCTTAAATATCATAATACATTAAATTTATGTTTAGCACTTTACAAATTGTTTTCATGTGCATTATTAAATTTCTTTCTGATAATAAACCTATGAAGTACAGAGAGCAGAGATCACTATATATATGGAATAAGATAGGTATGTGTACATTATATATATATGCACACATATATATGCATATATCTATATATATCCACTTAATCTATAAACAGATATACACATTAAAATCATCAAGTTTTCAGGAAAAACCGAGGTCTTGAAAGTAATTAAATGAGTAAAAAACTGCAGGATATTGCACAAAATTATGTGAACACACTGAACAATGGTAGAAACAATATAATGTTTAGGTAGGGATTACAAAGAAATTGGCTCTGTGCTGTCAATCAAATGGAGCTAAATTATTTTGATGTTTATGAAAAAATATTAAGCACATAGTAGGTTCAAGCTGCTGTCTTAAAAATTGCATATAAAGAGGAATATAAACCCACTGCTAACTTCAGAGAATTTACAGTGAAATGTAGAGTTTAAAAAGGACTGATAGTAATCAGTGCTTTTAATGTTCCAAGCACTCTGCTAAGTGCTTTACATTTATTATCTCACTCAATAGCACATCTACCCTTAGAGTCAGTTCCCATTATCCTCAGTTTACAGAGGATAGAGGCAGGGCTCAGAGTGATTAAATAGTATGTCCAAGGTGCTATAGTGCTGGCAGTCAAGCTCTAGAAACAAGGCAGTCAAGCTCTAGAGACAATGATAATTATACTCAAATATGTATAATTTTCAAATATAAATACAGTGGCAATACAAATACGTCATTAACGTTAAAAAAATTTGAAAATGTCATGAAGAATTTTGTTTGGAGGAAAAATACATTGCTTGTTCTGTTGGGAACAACCACAGTGAGCAGAATACTTAAGGCAATTGTACTGCACTACCTTAAGAAAGATAATTAAAACAGGGATTCAAAAAGTAGAACTATATTGAAGAAGTTTTCTGGATGAAGAACAGTTACTTTTAGACGCTTAACAGTAAGGTGGTTGGCATAAGTGTTAAGAGCACAGACCTTGGAACCAGACAGCCTGTGATTATAACCTGGCTTTACAATTTATAAACTTTGTGGCCTTGGGCTACTTACTTAAAATCTTTGTTCTTGAATTTTCTCACTGGTTCAATGGCGATATTAGCAGTATCTACTTCATATATTTGTAATAAAGATTAAATCATTGCTATATATATAACATGCCGAGAAGAGAACAACCACAGTCATATATGTTAGATATCATTATAATCATTGTCATCATCAGCATATTTATTACTATGATTATATAATAATTAATCCATTGGTGAAAAAGTCTACTATAAAGAGTTTAGATGTGAAAGACATAGTGCAGCAGACAGTTAAGGATACTATTTTATTCAGGCTGTAGTCATAGGGAGAACATTCACTAATGAGGAATGTCTCAAAGAAAGGAAGGGCGTCTGGGGTTATACAGAGGCAAGTGAACAAGCCATCAACTGTGAGTCTTATGGGGATCACGATAAAGTTCAACACTGTCAATCCCCCTTTTTGTTCAAGACAAATGTTGTTCATTGCTAAACAACTTGAGTTGATCATTAACCTTCTCAGTGAAGTCAGGAAGTGTGTAAGAAATAGTCTCTGCAGGATTCTTATTGATATTTTTTCTGTAAAACTAGTTGAACCATCTGTTAAGTGGTTCAGAGTTGAGAATCTTTGTTGTGATAAAGGTTTGCTGTCCTGGAGATCAGGTGTCTTAAAGGAATGATGCCTAAAATGAAAAAAAGAAAGAAAGAAAGAAAGAAATATCAGTATAAAAAACTGTATTAAAGAGTCCAAGGTTTTATGCTGCAGTTAACTAGTCAAGCGAATTCCAGGAACTTGTTAGAGGTTACGTATCACTGCTAATTTAGTTCTTGAAGCTCTCAAGCTGGGATATCGATGCCCTCAGTGATGCTGACCACACAGTCTTGGTCACCTCTTACATGTATGACATGAGTATTTTGCTATACTTCCAAAATGGTCCAGACATCAGCTTATCCAGGAAGAATTCTGACTCATGCATGGTGTGTCGCAGTGGTTTATCAAGTAGCTGTACTTCAGCTTGTAGAACTTCTTCAGATCCTGGGGAAAAGGATCAGCCCCAAGGCAATTCAGAGTCAAAATGGGTATAAAGAAAGTCATGTTTTAGTTTTTGAGGATACTGAGAAGGGAAAAAGATTGGATAAGTTAGCTTGAGGTACTGTAGACACATATTAAGGAAAAGCAGGAGAATTAAAACTTTGTTAGAGATTGGCAATTTGGGCAAAGTAATAGGATTTTGTCCAATCTACTGGTAGGTAACAAAACTGAGTTTACACAGAGGGACAGGAAGTCAATTGAATCTCCACCAGGCCAGCCATAATTTCCATATTCATTAACTACTGGAAATTTACATAGAGGTACAAAATAGCTCAAACAGAATTTGAGCTCAAAACAGCTCTGAATGAATACGACTAGAATCTGATAACCCAGAAGGGCATGCTCTAGATGATGCATTGTTTGCCATTGAAATACAAATTTTCTCTCTAGAGTAACCCCTCTTTTGATAAAAAGTAGTTTCAAAGAGAGATCATTCTTGATCACAAAATAAGACTGGCATCATTAGACTTGGCTTGATTATTTATACAGTGGCAGCAAGAATTGTAATTGACCACATTCGCCTTTCCAAATATGCTTTACTAGAAATTTTCATTAAAAAACCCAATATTTAGTTTCTAAAAGACTCATAAGGCTAGAAGTCAAGCCAAGAACTGGTATAGTGGCAGAACGATGGACCCTGAAAGATGTCTACATCCTAATTCCTGGAACCTGTGAACATGCCGCCTTACATGAGAAGGGGGAATTTTGATATCAGATGTAATTAGGTGGCTCATAAATTGATCATGAAATAGGAAGATTATCTTGGATTATCCAGATGGGCCCAATATAATCGTAAAGATTCTTCAATGAAGAAGGAGGCATAAGAAGAGAATTTGAATCATGTGAGGTGATAAGAAATTAACCCGTACTTGCTGGCTTTGAAGATGGAGAAAGGTAGTCACAAGCCAAGGACTGAAGGAATGTGAGCAGCTTCTAAGAAGCTGGAAGGGGTAAGGGAATTAATTCTAACCTAGATCCTATAGAAAGGATTGTAGACATGCTGATATCTTGATTTTAGCCTAGTAAATTCCATTTCATACTTCTGAGCTAGAGAACTAAGAGATAAATAAAACTGTGTTGTTTTAAGCCTATAAATTTGTAGTAAAATACTTAAAAATTTGGGTGATCCTTCTCTTCTTAAAGTAAACAAAATATCCTAAGTTTCCTGGGCTTGCTTACGTGTAGCATCGGAAACCCTGTACGCCAGGTACAAAGGCAGTTTTCTCAAGAGGGCCTTGTGATCATTTGCTCCATGTCAAATTCAGTTCTTTAAAACTGTGCAGTCATATCTGATTAAATAAGCATCACTTTCACATATGGTATGCCAGGCAAGGCCTTGGTTGCATTTGTTTCCAATTATGTCCTGGTAACAAGGAAAATATATTTTTATTGAATCTATTAAAATAATCTTATTTCCAGAAAAATAAGTATACTCAATAAGATTTTCTGAATTCTGGAATGGTCTTGCAGAGAGAAAAAGATATCATTTACGTGTGTTTAATTTCAGTTTATAAAAGCATAGTTTACTAAAATAGTATGATTTATAGATAGCTTAAAAAAAGTTAAGAACATTCCTTGTATGTCAAGAAAACTAAAACAATGAAAAATAAGAAACATTTGAAACAAAACTCACAATAATCTCTCATCAATTCACTCAGCCTTATTAATTAATTCTCTTTGTGCTCTATCTTGGGTTAGCATCTCAAGAATCCATCTGCTTTTTATGTAGTGTTCTAGAAATCCAACAGAATGAACCCAAAGCTCTTTCAACATTGCTATCAGAAACCTATATTCAAGGGTACCTTGCATAGTCCTTTTCCACAGATCTCTGAGACAGTCCTTCTTTGTTAAATATGAAGCATTCTGGCTGATAGCTGATTGTAAGTGCTTTAAGGGCAGCATAAGGATACAATGAAAACTATCTGAGATGACAAAATACTTAAAAAGGCTGTTGTTAATACTGATAATTTTTAAAACTGAAATATCTGATGAGAGTTTATTACAAGAATAATGCAAGTGAAAAATAAATTTATTCTGACAAAACAAGATAAAATTCAATCCAAAAGTATTTTAGACAAAATAAACATAATAATTAAGCATATTTTCAAAAATAGTGAATATTATACTTAATTAAAAATAAATGAACATAATATTTATAGAGAAAAAATTTCAGATATAACATATAAAAATCTTAATTTGATATACCATGAGTATACCAAGCATATGGTCACAATATACCAAGAACATATCAAGAATAAAGTAAAGAGATTTTGTAAGTCTGGCATAGGTCCTAAACATCTGTATATTAATAAGACTTCTTAGTTAGTGTGAATCTCCAGTTGAAAATCAATGACCTAGGAAATGCTGTATAGAAATTAAAGAAGTAGAATCACAACCAAGTTAATGTCTTAAAAATAACTGAAATTATGACTGAAAGTACTATACTGATGTTGTCTAATGTAAGGCAAAGCAGCCACAGGATTCTGAGAAATGGAAACGTGCCATGGATGCAAGGAAAATGACAGATCACTAGGATATTCCCATACACCACACATTTTCTGTAATTTGTGTATTAATAACATTTTGTCAATACAAATTTAACACAGGGAAGACTAAGCACTCTTCTGATATGACAATGCTTTCCATAAACAGTAACATTAAATAAACCTAACTATTTTGCCACCATTCCTTTTACAAAGTAAAAGAACAAATCCTTTGTGATTTTCCAGGAACTCTCTGGGAAATCACAAAGACAGTTTTAAGTGCAAAAGATCACTAATGATTTAATTTTTAATAATAGATTTTTTTAGGACAGTGTTAGAGTTATGAAATAATTGAAAAGAAATTGCAGTTTCATATACTCCCTCTCCCCACCCCTCAATTTCCCCTATTATTAACATTTTTGTGGGTGGGGTACATTTGTTCCAAGTGATGAACAAATATAGATGCATTATTATTGACTAATGTCCATAGTTTGCATTAGGGTTCACTCTTTGTGTTGCATAGTTTTATAGGTTCTACCAAATGCATAATGTCATGTAACCACTATTAAAGTATTTTAGAAAATAATTTCACTGCCTTTAAAGTCCCCTGTGCTCTGTCTATTTATCTCTCCTCCCCAAACCTGAGCCCCTGGCAACCAGTGATTTTTGCACTGTCTCTTTGTTTTTGCCTTTTCCAGAGTGTCATGTGGTCTTTTAGTCTGGTTTCCCTCACTTAACAATATGTATGTAAGGTTTCTCCATGTCTTTTAGTGGCTTCATAACTCATTTCTTCTATTGCTGAAAAATATTCCATCGGATAAATGTTCCACAATTTTAAAATCCATTCACCTGTTGAAGGACATCTTGGTTGCTTCCAATTTTTGATAATCATGAAGAAAGCTGCTGTAAACATTTATGTGCAGTGTGTTAGTTCATTTTCTGTTGCCTATAATGAAATACTTGAAACTGGGTAATTTACAAATAAATACAATTTATTTCTTACAGTTTTGGAGGCTGAGAAGTCCAAAGTCTAGGGAATATGTCTGGTGAGGGCTTTCTTCCTGTTCTGGTGACTCTCTACAACAACTCAGGGTATAATATAGTGAGAATGGGTTTAGCAAGACAGCTAATCTGCTCCCACTCTCCTTATAAAGCCATCAGAACCACCTCCATTACTCTGCATGAATCAATTCATTTACAAGGGCACCGTTTTCACAAACTAATCACCTCTTAAATGTCCCACCTTTCAAATATCATAAATCATTTACAAGGGCACCGTTTTCACAAACTAATCACCTCTTAAATGTCCCACCTTTCAAATACCATAAATGGATTTCCCACCCTCTTAACACTGTTACAATGGGGGTCAAGTTTCCAATACATGAACTTTTGGGGGTCACATTTGACACACAGCATTCTGACCTTGGCCCCCAATACATTCATTCCATCCCATAAATCTTAACTTATGAGTTTTAGCTCAAAAGTCCAAAGTCCCATCTGTGAATTCAAACAAGTTATCTACTGCCAAGATACAATGGTGGGACAAGCATAGTGTACATATTCCCATTCAAAAAGGGAGAAGGCCAAAAGAAAGGGATTATAGGTCCTAAGCTAGTCCAAAACCCAGGAGGGAAGGCATTAAATCTTAAAGCTGGAAAATAATTGTGGTTGACTCCATGTCTGGAATCCTCTGCCCACTGGTGTGGGGGGTGGGTTTCCAGGTCCTCAGGCAGCATCTTCCCCAGGGATTTCCTGGTCTCAGGCCATGGTTTATCTCTCCCAGGCTGGTGTTCCACTCTTGTAGCTCCATAATTCTGGAGTATCTGTGGTGAACATACACCCACGGCTCCACTAGGTGATGTTTCTCTGCTTTAACTCCAATCCCACAACTCCATTTGGTATTTCTCTAGTGGAGGTTCTCTGAAGTGACTCCACCCCTGCAACAGATCTTTCCCTGAGTGCCCAGGCTTTCAATACATCCTTTGAAATCTGGGTGTGATGCCTCAACAACCTCTTATGACCTGTGAGCCTGCCAACCTAACACCCTGTGGATGCTGCTGAGTTTCCAGCTTGTATCTTCCAAAGCGCCAGTTTCACCAGCTCCACAGGCCAATTTAGCTACAGCTGGAGCACCTGGGGCAGCCAGAACAGCCAGAGCAGCATCCTGAGGTCTCCCTGGGTAGGGAGCCTATGGAGGGCTCCCCTAACCGGTTTCCTGAAACGATTCTGTCTCATTAGGCCTCTGGGTCTGTGATGGGAGGGGACACCTCAAAGATCTCTGAAATGCCGTCAGGGTTTTTCTTCAATCCTCTTAATGATCTCTTTCTTATCTTGTCCTGAGCTATACCCCTGGTTTCCTCGCCCAGAGTCACCTTTTCACACTTTATGTAGCCAGTCTGACAGTTGCCTAATTTTTTTTTAACCTTCTGCTTACTTTTTAATCATAAATTTTGGCTGCATGTCACACCTTTGCTACCATTATTTGGCATAGACTGTTAAAAGTAGCCATGCAGCTGCCTGAATCCTTTGTTACTTAGAAATTTCCTCCACCAAATACCCTATTTACCACTTTTAAGTTACACAATCCATAAAACTTTTGGACAAGAACAGAATGCAGCCAAGTTCTTTGCAACTCTATAGCAAGGGTAACTCTTGTTCAGTTTTCCAATAAGCTCTTCTTCATTTCCATTTGAGACCATTTTAGAATGACCTTTATAGTCTATGTTTATATCAGCATTATAGTCACCATTACTTAACCAGTCTTTGTGAGGTTCCAAAATTTCCCTGGTCTTCTTGTTTTCTAAGCCCTCACCAGAATCTAGGCTTTCTCTAGGCTGCTCCTTCAAATCCTTCCAGCCTCTTCCCATCACCGAGTTCCAAAGCTCCTTCCACATTCTTCAGGTATTTGTTATAAGCAAAACCTCACTTCCCTGGTACCAATTTTCTGTATTAGTCTGTTTCTGTTGCTTATATGAGAACACCAGAAACTGGGTAATTGTCAAGGGAATTAAATTTATTTCTTTTCGATTGTGAGGCTGGAAAGCCTACAATTCAGGGGGACACATCTGGTAAGGGCCTTCTACAGTGACCCAGGGTATCACATTGTGAGGATGAGCTGAGCAAGAGAACTAACCTGCTCACTTGCTCTCCCTATAAAGCTGTCAGAACCATGCCCATTGCACTATGAATGGAAAAAGTCATTCATAAGGGCAGTCTTCACAATCTAATTACCTTTTAAAGGCCCCACCTTTCAAATATCTTAACCGAATTTCCCACCCTTTTAATACTGTTACAATGGAGATGAAATTTCCAGTACATGAACTTTTGGGGGCCACATTTGATCCATATCATGCAGGTTTTTGCATTGACATAAATTTTTACCCCTTCGGGTAAACACCAAGGAATGGGATTGCTGGATTATATGATAAGAGTATACTTAGGTTTGTAAGAAACTTACAAACTATCTTCCAAAGTAGTAGTACCATTTTATATTCTTACCAGCAATAATGAGATTTTCTGTTGTTCCACATCCTCCCCAACATTTGGTCTTGTCCATGTTTTGGATTTTCCTAAATTTTAATCATAGTTGCTTACAATGTTGAGCATTTTGTTCAAATATGTTAATATGCCACCTGAATTATCTTTTATATTGAAGTGTGTATTCGATCATCTGTCCACTCTTTTAACAATTTTTTTTTTTTTTTTACAGTTGAATTTTAAGAGTTCTTTGTATATTTTTGGATACAGTTCAGATATGCGTTCTGCAGGTATTTTCTCTAGGTCTGTGGTTTGTCCTCTCATTCTCTCAACAGTACTTTCCACACAGCAAAAGTTTTTAGTTTTATTGAAGTCCAACTTACCTATTTTTTCTTTCAGGGATAATGCTTTTGGTGTTGTATCTATCATTTCCAAACCCAAGTTCACCTAGATTTTCTCCTGTGTTATGTTCTAGAAGTTTTATAGTTCTGCATTTTATATTGAGGATAATTTTGAGATAATTTATATTTAGGTTAATTTTTAGTTAATTTCTGTAAAACTGTAATGTCAGTGTCTACTTTCTTTTTATTGCGACTAGTGGCCCAGCTGTTTCAGCATCGTTTATTGCAAAGACTATCCTTTCTCTATTTGATTGTCTTTGCGCCTTTGTCAAAGATCAGTTGGGTATATTTGTTTGGGTCTACTTCTGGGTTCTCTACTCTGTTTCATTGGTCTATTTGTTTATTCCGTTGCCAATCCCACACTGTCCGCACTGTCTTGATTATTGTAGATTTATAGTAAATCTTAACATCAGGTAATATCAGTCTTCCTACTTGATTCTTCTTCTTCAATATTGTGTCAGGTATTCTGGGTCTTTTGACTTTCCATATAAACTTTAGAATTAGTTTGTTGATATCAGTAAGTAACTTTCTGGAATTTTGATTGGGATCACATTAAAGACTATAGATCTAGTTAGAACTGACATCTTAACAACATTGGGTCTTCCTTTTCACAACCATAGAATATCTTTCTCCTAATTTGACTTTTTGATATAAATCTATATTGAGAAAACAAAATTTCAAAATTTGTTAAGAAATTTGAATAGTTGATTAAGATAAGATCACAGGTTAGAGGGGAAAAAAATACTTGGTTGCCTATTTAACCAAAATAGCAATAAAACATTCTGAAAGCAAGCCTGGGAGGTTATATGGTTGTACCTCATTCAAAAGTGAGAATATTTTCTTTTCTTAAATAATCAAGTGTACAATAAAGCCAACATAAAATATAGAAATATATATTCTGGAAAGATGGTATATACTATTATCTAGGAAAATTATACACAAGATAATAATATTTAACAATCTATATTAGGGACATATCAATAATCCAATATTTTTTTTTGTCATTATAACAGAGAAAACCAAATTCTAGTTTTGCATCAGTATAATATTTGATACTAAGGTGTTTTTGAAAATCGTATAAATAAACCCAGTAGCAAACCTTTGCTACCTTTGATCATGATAAATTTCCCTATCAGCAAACTTTCTACAATTTTCTGTATCCATAAAAATTCCTTAAAATAGAACTCTACAAAGTGAAAACAATGTAATTAGCAGACCTGTATATGTTTTATAATATGTACTGGTATATATAATTTTAGGAATAGTATGTATATTTTATGTTTATATATATCTGTAGCATATAAAAATTAGAAGCAAAAGTATACTGTGGGGACAATAGGATAATTTGGGCAGGCTCTCTCGACTCAGGTCCAGGTGGGGGTTGAGCAGCACATTCTCATTTCTTTGTAAACAAGTTGTGTGTGGGTGGAGTTAGTGCACATGTGCTACAATGAATCTCTTTAGTTTTTTAGCTATTGTGTGTTCTGCAGTTCGCAAGCAGGCTGGCAGCAGAGAGCTGGCATCTAACAATAGGGAATGTTTACTCTGCTGGCAGCTGCTCAGTTTCAGTTTTTCTTTGGACTTTGCTAGTAACAGTCAGTTTCTGAGTTTTTCTGGGTGGACTGCTTAGCTCTTAGATGTGTGTGTACTGAATAAAGACTACTCTTTCTTCAACCAAGGCTCCAAGAGCCTTTTTGCCGGTTTCCTAGCTCATAGACCTGTGCGTGAAGGGTTTGTGACCCAGTCTGGACAATAGGTTTGAGGGGTCTGTGAGCACCAGACCCTAGCCCTAGCTCTACATATACAAGCCTGACGTTTCTTAATAATGTTTCAGCATTCTCTTACTTATAAGTGATACAAATATTTAAGAAATATACATCAATGAACTCAATTTGTTATTAGTCCAAGGTTATGTTAACTATCTTAAAATCTATTATCAAGCTGACGTATTACTGTTGAAAAAAAGTTGGTCAGAATAGTAATTCAATTTGGCTAAACTTAAATTTACATTTTTATGCTCTTAAACATTAAACAGAAGTCATGGTGGCTTGGCGTGGTCCACGCCATGGCAGTACCCTAAAGGAGTCAGCTTGGGCTGCCCTCTCCAAG